>NC_068992.1:48860590-48863466 GCF_001194135.2 Octopus bimaculoides
AGTGCATATCTACATTTTGTATATGTGTGTATACATATATATATATATATATATATATATGCACGTACGTATGTATATATATATATTATCGAGTATAAATTATGAAATTGTGTTGTTGTGATGCCGGTTTTTGCTTTTGTTTTTGTATATATACTTAAAAGTACTCGATGCATACTTATACCGGAAGTGTGTAGAGTTTAATACGTATGTTTTAAAATATGCGTGTATATATGTACGCGCGCGCACGTGTGTGTGTTTTAGTATGCATGCATACATACATACATACATACATACGTACGTACATACATAGACCTATATGTATACATATATATAAATATGTAGAAGTATACATAAATGGGCGCAGTCTAATAACTAAAACAAACAAAAAATAGAAAAGATAAAAAACTATAGTCTACACATATATAAGTACATATATATGAATATATATATACATATGCATATATTTATGTATATGTATGTATACGTATACATATATGTACTTATATGACTACTTATATATATGTATATATATGTGTGTATGTATATGTATATATATATATATATATATATATATACATATGTATATATATATATAGATATATATATATATACACATATATATAAATGTACGCACGCCACATGCATTTATATTTTAATCCATAAGCATGTATATGTATATTTAAAAATGTGTGTTTTTGTGCGTGAATATGTTTGTGTGTGTGTGTGTGTGTGTGTGTACGTGTGAGCATACAATCATGCTTATGTGCGAGTGTGTACGAGCATATGCGTTGGGTAAATGAACTTCATGTAATTGTACAGTTTACCTTACAACCTCACATAAACAACTGTAGCCATCGTGCTGTGAAGTCGGCCTTTCTCGAAGTGCATCTACGTGTTTGATGTCCTAATTATAACATGCACACACACACACACACACACATACACACACACACACACACACACACATACACACGGAGAGATTGAGAGAACGATATTTATTCACAGGGGCATATATATTTGCCACACACACACACACACACACACACACACACACACACACACACACACACATACACACGACTTCACAAATAAAAATTCGTTTAATGACGCACGCATGATCGCACAGATATTCACATAAACAATGTGAGAGGCACTACGTGGTCGCCCGATTTTCAAGAAATAACAACCAAATCGTTTTTAAATTACAACGTAAGGTCTTGGAAAAACTATTGGTGTATCATAGAGAGAGACACACACAATGCCCAAGAAAATAGCGGAATGGTTATGGTTGGAACATCTGTTGTGTCAAAGGATAATGGTCCTGTAGTTAACAACGCACATGTGCTCACAAAGACACACAGACACACACAAGCACAGAAATAAATATGCACACAGTAGGAGACTAGAACAGGGGAGGGGGAGAAGGAGGAGGAGGAGGAGGAGGTTTCCGATGTCATTCCGATCTATTCTGCCTTTTATTTTCCATTCATTGATGATTGAACAAATGTATACCAGTCATTCACTGGGGTCGCCTATTAAATAGAATGTTCATCTCTTCATCTCTTCTCGTACTTAAAAATACCCATGTTAAAATTCTACTGATGTTGGAAACTGTTGTTATGAACTTACTCTGCAATGCAACCGTACCGAGTTCAAATCCTATAGCAGTTTTATATGCAATATGAATAAGAATAACATTCTCAACGGATGTCTCTTTCTGGTTATCTTCCATATCAATATCAACGTTGTATTGTATCAAAAGCTATGAAGTGGCAGAGATCAAATCCCGTTGGAATCAACGTGCTTCCTCATTCCTGTGGGTCGATAAAATAACTTCCATTCATGTACTGGACCTAATTCAATCAACATTCCTTGCATTTTATATCCGTGGCCCTTTGCCAGACTTTGAGAGGCTTACTGGTCAATATTCCCCATTGCAATGGTAGAAACGATAAAGTGCTCTTGTGATATTTAGTTAACTGGGTTCTTGAGTTCAAATACAGTTGATTTCGTATTTAAGATTTCTCATTCGTTCTCCAGTGCCTACAGAGGACGTTTCTGTGCCTTCTGTACTTCATAAATTCCGACCACCGAGAAATGTCGTCATTGCTTTCAATGGCGTCAAATTTCACCGAGGTTAGTTAACAGCATTTAACCATCTGAGATATATTGAGAAAGTACAGTAATACAATTTGTGTATGTAACCATATTGATAGATATATATACATACGTATACTACGTTATTAGATCCTCTCATAAAAGCACATACATAGATCGTGGCAAGCAATAATCGCTTGTCATGGACGCCGGAATTTCCAATTCTAGTGGAAATTATCTGTTAGAAGCGTGCGGTCACCGTATGCCAGTCGGTTCTAACTGCTGCGAAATATAGGTTATCAACTTCTTTTCAGACACCGACGTCGCAAATAGCCAACAGGTTTATTAAAAATTAATTATTACAGACGAAGCAGTATTAATACGAAAAGATAATCTTTATATCCAACATAACATAGATGTCTTGTTAGAACACCGAACGATGAGTTATTAGCCTGGAGAGATAGATCCATATAGACGCTTAGAGCATGAAAGCACACACACACACACACACACACACACACACACACACACACACACATAGATCGTAACAGACGAAAATCGCCTGCATGGGTGCCGGAATTCCAACATCACGTGATTTCATTTCTACTGGCAATCATCAGAGGAAAGCATCCGGTTACTGCTTCCGCCGCGAATAATTACTATATATATATATATATTCTTTTATTCCTTTATTCTTTTACTTGTTTCAGTCATTTGACTGCGACCATGCTGGAGTACCACCTTTTAACAGAGCAAATCGACCCCAGGACTTATTCTTT
>NC_068992.1:48863659-48869889 GCF_001194135.2 Octopus bimaculoides
ATATATATATATATATATATACACACATATATACGACGGGCTTCTTTCAGTTTCCGTCTGTCGCTACGTTCTGAGTTCAAATTCGCCGAGGTCGACTCTGCTTTTCATCCTTTCGAAGTCGATAAAATAAGTACCAGTTGAACACTGGGGTCGATGTAATTAATTCATCTCCTCCACTGAAATTCCTGCGCTTGTGGGAAGAATTTGAAACCATTATTTAGTTACTTCCCGTAACGTCCCTGAGTTCAAATCCTGCTGAGGTGAACTTTTGTTTTTAGATTCTCAGTAACGATAAAAGATAAAGTATCAGTCATCTACTCGGTTCAAAATAGCCGACCATTCCCTTTCCTTCGAAAGATACAAAAAAAAATGATAACATACCCAGCACCATCTCAATCACCAAAACGACAGAAAACATATTCTTATTATTTAATATAAATGTTTTTTTTTTAAAAAAAGAAGTCGAAGCGAAACAGAAATATATGATTTTATTACAAAATATACAGAAAAAAAACGCAGAAAGTATTTCATATTTAAAAAAAAATAAAATAGCAGAAAATATCAGAAATATATACTTTATTATTTAAATCAAAAATGGGGAAAAAAAAAACAGAAATAGAATTAAACAACAAATGAAGTTGGGATATTTAACATAAGATTTGATGAGAATTAATAACTGTTCGATAGAAAGAAATTTAGCGCCAAGATCGAATCTAAATACAATAGCCTCGCTCAACTTAACCAATCAAATCAAATCAAATAGCAGTTTTTTTTGTTGCGGGATCATAATTTTCTTTTACTTCTTTTTGTTATTATGCATTATTGTTGTTGTCATTGTTATTATCGTTCAACTTTTGTTGTTGTAGTTGTTGTTAATGTTATAAGGCATTATTAATGTTACTGTTTTGTTGTTGTTATGGCGGTTTTCTCAAGACTTATTAATATTGTTCCCTGTGTGAGTAAGTGTGTGTGCGTGCGTGAGTGTATTTCAGCGTGTCGCTACCCTTGTGCGGATGTGCCTCTTTGTGTGAGCCTCTGTGTGTGTACCACTTGTGCCACTGTAATTGTATAGCTGTGTGTATGTATGTATGTATGTATGTATGTATGTATCTATGTATGTGTGTGCGTGTGTTTGTATGTTTTCGTGTTCCTATATCGTGTGTGCGCTTATGTGTATTGTGTTTCTTGTAATGTGTGTGTTTATGTGTGTGTCTACGTCTGTGTGTATGTTTGTATAACTTAATGTGCATATTTTTCCATGTGAATATTTTGTGTGAGTACAAGTGTTTGTGTGAGTGTGTGTGTGTGTGTGTGTATTCGAATTTCTGCGTATAGTTCTCTGTGTATACATATAGGTTTGTTTGTCTCTCTCCACATGTATATTTATGTATGTGGTTTATTGTCTGTTTGCGTGCATCTGTAAGTCAGTGTCTATGTGAGGTTGCTGCTGCTGCTGCTGCTGCTGCTGCAGCTGTCGTTGTTGTTGTTGTTGTTGTTGTTGTTATGTTGTTGTTCCCATTATATTCCTCCCTGTTGAGTAATTGGTATGTTTATTAGCAGTCATACACATGTGAGCAATTAATATTGTTACCAATTGTTCTTTATCAATTTATATATCTTAACTTTTTCTCTATTACCATTCTCTATAACAAAACAATACATTGTTTGTTCGTCTATTAGTTTATTTCCCTTGCAACTCCCAGCCCCACAAACCCATCAACCCCTCCTAAATTGATTCTGTCTATTGTTTTTGTTATTGTTTTTATTTTTCATTTTCTTTGTTTTTGTTTTTTTTTCGGGGCGAATTTTGGTTGGCCCTGGGAATTCGGATTCCATTCATTCACCGTAGCAATATTTCTTCACGCTCTTCTAAACATTGTTTATTTGGCACAGAGATTCCAGAGTGGAAATTAGAAAAAAAAATCCAAGAAAAAGAAACGAAAATAAAACTAAAATAAAAGCGAAAATAAATTTCATGTGATTTGAATGGAATAACAATTCTTAAAGTTTCGGTGAAGAACGCTTTCGAGTAAAAGAACCAAGAGCTCCAAACCAACTGAATCTTGAGATCTGGTTTCTTTCCATAGATTTAGAGCTATTTCACTTCCGTCTTAAATTTCTTTAAGGAATGCATAAATTGCAATAGATCGATGTTGAGTTCTTATTTTGGCACAAGGCCTCAATTTATGATGAAATGTATAAGTGATTTAAAAACCTCCAGTATTTGACCTTAGATTTTGTTCTTTAGTCTTTAGTCGATTTGGTGCTGCGCCTTACACCAGTTCGTCCATGCCCAGCTTATCTGTCTCTGACCTTCGAAGGGTTTGTTTGGTTTCTTTGAATGGGTCCTGCAGCAAGTTAGCTTTTTATGAGATGTTGCTAACCTCTAATTCAGCCCTGTTGCTTCACCAGGGCTTAGGACCAGATGTCACCCTGCTTTGAATGACAAATAACCATGTAAAGATCAAACAGAGAAAGACAGGCAGAGAGTGAGAGAAACAGAGAAATCTGTCTCAGTACTTGACTGGTACTTTATTTTACTAGCCCCCACCACCGCACCCAATGTAAATAGAAATATAAAAATCGGTAAAATATAAAGAAATCAGAACATGAAAAAGGAAATGAAATAAAACTAAAACAAATGTCTGCCATTATGATGTTGACAAGACATTCGTTACAGTTTAAGTTGAATCTTTGGTTGGCTGCCATATTGAATTGTTCATGTCAAACCTAAAACACCTTGTTCTCTTCTATCACTAATTAAACCATACTAGAATTCTTAATCTCTGCTTCCAACAGAGACCACAATCCTTCCGTCGCCACAACCCTCTCCCTGATAGGATCTTGAATTAAACGACAAGTCAAATTTCCGTTTAGGATTCCATCAGCGATAAAGCCTTCTCTCTGTCTCTTAACATCTCTCTCTCTCTCCCTCTCTCTCTCTCTCTCTCATTCCCTCACTCTGTCACTCGTTTACTCAGATTTTCTCTGTCTCTCACCTTCTCTCTCTCTCTCCCTCTCTTTCTCTCCCTCTCTTTCTCTCCCTCTCTCTCCCTCTCCCTGTCACTCACGGCTAATCTTCCCTTCTTCCCAGCTCGCACTGCGCACGCCTATTTTCATATTCTCTCCCTCCCTCTCTTTCTATCTCGCGCTCTTTTCTCATTTTCATTTGCCCTTTACTTGTATCTCCTTCCTCTTCTTCACATTTTGCTTTCTCTCATTTTCTTCTCCATCTCGTCCTCTTTCTCTTTTTTCTTCTCTTTCTAGAGACATTTACTAACATTAAATTAAAAATAATTATTGATTTCTTGTTTAAGAACAGGGAACAGGGCACGTACCGAGTTTTCTTTCTAATTTCCCCCCTGTTTTTCGTGGGGGTAGACGGGTGTGCTATGTTTATTTCATTTTCAGATGTATAGCAGCAATATAGTTGATTGGATTCACTCAGGTGTACACCTGGTATTTTACAAAGTTTAAAACACCGGAAGTAATATTCAACACTAGCATGAAATGAACTCAAGAGGAAGAATACCGAGACTAAATACTGAACAGAAAGTCATTTCGCCGGCCGTGTTACAGTTTTTTTTTAAATTCGTATTAATTATACACAAGATCGATTGTTTTAAACCAGAGGAATAGATTGTTTAATTTACACCATTACATTACAAGTATTTCAAAAACTTGAAAGCACGTGGATTGGTGTCTACAGCGTTCACAGACCATTGACTAGCAGTCATGGTGTAAACAGTTTCATACCCGGAGTGTGTCATCAGGATACAAGTAACTGTTCTCCAATATTCAGATGGTTTCCTGCCCCCTATGTCAGTTAACTTTTCTCAGCTACAATTTTAACCTTTAAGCTCTTTAACGTCATTGACAGTTCACCAATACATAGATCTGTTCCTGAATAAATAAATAAAAACTTAAGAATCATCGCATTTAGCTCGAACACAAAACTTTAAAAATGCAAGAACTGCTGTCGAGTTGCTCCCCTAAAATCTTCAAGGCTGCTGTCCAACGGCTAAGACAAGTAAAATGATAAAAGAATTTTTTTATTCAATATTATCCCTAAGTTGTTTTTTTTTATTATTATATGTTCTTTAGCATTCGTATTTAGCTGCTATTTCAATCTATTTGGATCTCATCAGTACGGGGTAGTCAGGATATAGGGCCTATTGAACATTACCTTATATTGAATTAAATTATTACTTAAACGGACGAGAAAGAAGGATGGAGTAGACATTGAAAGCATTTCGTTTGGAGGAAGCCATTATCTTTCATAGTTCCTCAGCATTGTAAAAGAGAGGAGAGATATAGCAGTAAACTTAATTCAAGATTTACATACAATTCGAAACATTATTCAGAGCAATCCAATTTATGTTTTCCCTGCGTATATTACTAATGCAATTCTTCATTTCTTCCTTTCGGGATTTATTTCTTTATTTATCTGTAATTCCAACGGCAGCTCTACTGTCAGTATTCGTCAGTTGTTAGAAGATATTTAATGTCAGCCATACATCCATGGGTGAAACTCGGAGTAGACTATTAACTTTTGATGTTTCATACATACATACATACATACATACATACATATATATATATATATATATATATATATATATATATATATATATATATATATATATATATATACATGCATACATACATATATGCATACAGATAACGACATACACATACACATTCATACATACACCCACTCACACGCGTTAGTAGTAACGAACGAAAGAAAAAGTAATTAATTCCGTAAAATAGTGTATGAATAATTTACTTTGGCCAGCTGAAACCAACATTGGCCAATACTTAGTACGAAAGCTACGCGATGTTTATCTCTGCTGTGTTGCAATACAGTTCATGACAAAATAAATGCTATTGCAAGGCGATGGGTGAAAATTTTCGTATCATTACTCAACACAAGGTAACAGATCAAAGCTTTCTTCCCATAAGCTAGCACAAGTCACGTTTTGATCTTGCATTAAGAGAAGCATTAATTGGCATTAAAATGGAAAGATTCTTAAGATTTAGGACATGGAAAGTGACTCTCAGGGAACTAAATTTAGAAGAGAAGAAACTGAAAGCACCTACGTCTCAAAGGAAAAAAAATATGGGATTACGTGGGATTACAAGAACGGAGTTACAAAGCTAATACAGGATTAACTGGAATTGTGGTTGAAATTATCTTTCTGATCCTTAATCCTTAACTGCAGTTTGCGTAAGACGTTCAATTCGATCATCTAATGTTAACTGTATAACTAAATTCTTCGCTTCATCCGTTTACTATACTGTATTTTTTGCAAGTATGTTATATTATCATTATCTAATAGTAATCTATTTGTGCAAATGCCTGTTAAGATCAAACATATTTTTAGTTTTGCCTGCTTGCACTAATAGATTCATGAGATTTTGAAAGGTCTCTAGATACTGCTGAGCATCACTTTGAAAGTTATGGATGCAATTAGTAAATTTACCATTTGTAATAACACTACCATTTCCTTTACTCTGTTTTCTCTTTCCTCAAAACTCCCT
Source organism: Octopus bimaculoides (assembly GCF_001194135.2). Classification (NCBI taxonomy): domain Eukaryota; kingdom Metazoa; phylum Mollusca; class Cephalopoda; order Octopoda; family Octopodidae; genus Octopus; species Octopus bimaculoides. The sequence goes on from NC_068992.1 coordinate 48,869,204, forward strand.
ACATATTCCTCCTGTGACTCTTCGCCAATTTATCCTCCGCCTACTATGCACAGTTGTCTTCGTTAAAATAGAACAGATCTACTAACAGGAAGGTTATGACTGTTCTGAAGCGTCGTTAAAATCCGATACATAAAACTTCCAGTGGTTTAACGGGATACAGGCTCAGCACTTCCCTAATTCTACTGGATCCCATTTTATTCTTTTCACACTTATACCGAGAATACAAGACTCTTCACCAATATATATATATATATATATATATATATATATATATATATATATATATATACTTATATATATTTATGTATATATATATTGGAAAACAGCCTTGAAGAATCTTTTAATCGAATGAGTTAATCACAGTATTCATTTTTGTTAAGCCTGGTACTTATTCTATCGGTTTCTTTAGCTGGACCGCCAATTAACGGTGACGTAAACACACCAGCACCGGTTGTCAAGCGGTAATGGGGGACAGACACAGACACAAACCTACACACAGTTCTTTGTGTTTCCGTCTACGAAATCCCCTCACAAGGTTTGGGTCGGCCCAAGGCTATACTAAAAGGCACTTGACCCAGTTGCCACGCAATGGGACTGAACCCGGAACCATGTGGTTGAGAAACAAGCTCCTTACCACACGACTACGCCTGCGCCTATATACACATATATATATATATATATATATA
>NC_068992.1:48870071-48873504 GCF_001194135.2 Octopus bimaculoides
TATATATACATACATATTCATATGCATATATATATATATATAGACACGTACATTATATGTGTGTTTATGTATAACTGTGTGTGTGTGAATGTATGTGAAAGTGTGCGTGTGTGTGTGTATTTTCAGCTCATTAGAATGGGCTACCTTGTCCATTATTCCAACTTATGCCCTCCTAAGGTTCGTTACATGGTGTAAGCGCCAATATTCCTCACTGTTTTCTTTTTGTAAAAGTTAGGCATTATTCGTTCGTTTCGTTCTCACGTGGTGATAGAGTTTTCTCCTACAAATGATTTTATGCTTTCACTTTCAAACACTTTCAGGAATATCTTCCCTTCTCTTTCTCTCCCTCCCCCTCACTCTCTCTCTCTCTCTCTCTCTCACTTTACCTATCTATCTCTTTATATATATGTATCTCTCTCTCTCTCGCTCTCTCTCTCTCTCGCTCTCTCTCTCTCTCGCTCTCTCTCTCTCTCGCTCTCTCTCTCTCTCGCTCTCTCTCTCTCGCTCTCTCTCTCTCTCTCTCGCTCTCTCATTCTCTTTTAATAGTGGAATTGATTATTTGTTTTTATGAGGGGTTTTTTTTCTTCTTGAGAGAAAAGAATCATTTTTTCATTCATTTATTTCTCCTCCTACTCTTCCCCCAAATCAATAATGTCAAGTGTGTGAAAACATTAATTATGAATTGATCTTTGGCAAATATATCTGAACAGCTGAAAAGTGAGTGCATTTTCAGATTTTTTTAATTTTGTTTTTTTTTTTTAGTCTTTTTCTTCTTCCTTAAAAATTATTTTTCTCGTGTCTTCATTTCTCTCACGTTTTTTTCTGTGTTTGTTCTTTGTTGTTTCCCATGCTATTTCTACTTTTGTTTTTGTTGTTGTTCTTGCTAATGATGGTGATGATGATGTTATTGCTGTTAATGTTCTTATTATACTTGTTATGTGCATGTATTTTTCTTTTTCTCTCTCTCTCTCTCTCTCTCCCTCTTTTCTTCATTTATATAACGTGTTCATTTTTATGGAACAGACTTTTAATGAAAGGAAAAGTAAATGTTTAAGAGAAGTAAGCCAAGTCTGCAGAACAGAGATATGTCAGAGCAAACTTTATTTTGTCATGCATTTGGGAAGAAACAGTGGTGAGTTAATACGTTCAATAATCACATAGTTTTAGAGAGAGAGAGGGACGAGGGACAGAGAGCGAAAGAGTGAGAGGGTGAAAGAACAAATACATATACACACAGGACTAAATAAACAATAAATAAAACCATCTACCAATTCTTTAATGGTTTCTGCTTCCAAAAATACTGCCAACTCTTATCAGCTCCTCGTGATTACAGAACTACTCGATCTGGGCAGACTTCGTGCTAGACACTTACATGATTTTAATAAATCAAGAATTCATGTTGTATGATATTTGATATGCTTGTAATAGTCTGTAATGTTCATATACATGCCGCTGACCACTCTGAGTTATTTATCTTGGCCCATTTTTGCTTGATTTATATAAAACAAGATTAGTAACTGGAGAGGGAGTACCTAGAAGTCACTCAATCAAAAATATAACTGTTTCTGATTTAGAAACATTAAGCGATTATGGTACTTTCATTAAAGGTAAAGTTAATCTCTACGGAATTTGATCTCAGAACGTAACAAGCCAGAACAAATTTGTAAGGCATTCTATCCGACGTTCCGAGGATTCCGTCAATACATTCACGTTGTCAGTTGGAAATAATAAGCAAAATCTCGCCCAAATCAGATTTTATTGTCTTAAAAGAGGGATGCCACTTTGGATAATGTAGTGCTAAATACACCATGCCGAGGAAAACGCCAGGATGTTCACGGCAGGAATGCTACAATCGAGAAATCTTCGATTTTGGGCTACGGCTAAACAGTAACAACTAGTTTCTCTTCCCTCAGCCCACCTTACTGCATCACACACACACACATACACACACACACACACACACATACACACACACACACACACACATACATACATAGAACTCAGAACTGAGTACATTAACTTTCTGTTTCTAAGCATAATTTAATTAATACGTACACTATATTTTGTACATAGACCTTTGCGTTGACTTGTGGCCAGTGAAAAGATCCTTTTGTAGAATACGTCACTAACAACTTCTTCGATAAATTTGCTGATATTTAGGGTGATTTTATTAATATGTATTAATTAGCGATAGCGTCTAAACAAATTCGACACAGTTTACAGAAATCCCATTCGGCTACCATAAATATGCCAATAACATTTTAAATCCAGATAATGTAACCATGAAATCTAGAAACGTGGACTATGGATTGAGGAACTTTCATGTTCCAAAGGGTAAAATGTGGAAAAATATGACCCAAAAGTCGATGTTGTCTCAGGGAAATACTGCACAGATACAACTCAGCACCGATGTCGTTTTAAATGTTGCTGTTTGAACGCAAAAATCTGGAAAGCTTCCGCAGGAAATCATGGCCAAACCTTGAATAAATCTGCCAATCCACTGCCTTGGATTGGTACTTTATTTCATCAACCACAAAATGGTGAAAGAGGAAGGTGACCTCGTTGAAATTTGAACTCTGCACCAAATGGTCTCATACGTACATATAACAATGTAAAAGTATGCATGTATACCAGGTAGATAGATATATAGATAGTTTTCTTTCCAGCAAGATAGTGCATCCCCACACTATCATAATACCTTAATGAGATTTTGCCAAAAGGCGGGGGTGGACGTAGAGGTTCCGTTTAATACCCTCTGTGTTTCATGGACCTCACACTACTAGACTTATTTTTATGTGTATACTTAAAAGATAAACCTTACAGTACAAAACCGACAACAATCGATGAATTAACGGCAGCCATTCAACGAGATGCGTACAAATATCGAACGAAATGTTTCTCGATGTTTACGATTACATTGCTCCGTGTTATCAGCACTACCTGGACCAAAATGTTCATCAGCTTGCAAACAGACGTTTATGAAAGAAATTAAATTGTGTCTTTAGATTCTGTTCAATTTTGAAACTAAAATATATTTTAATAAACACTGACTTAATAATCATTCTATGTGCGTATGCGTTTTTTTTTTGTGGGGGGAGACACCCTGTATATATGTGTGTGTAACATATGGTATAATTATAAACAGGGCGAATTTTTAGCCGTTTCGCCACAGACTAATAAAAATGATGAGCAACCTTAATCGATTTTCGAACCTTATTGTGTTCCTATCAGTGGCGTCTGCATCATTCTGAAAGTCTCCAGAGAAACAAGCAGCCAAACTATTTATATACTCAAAACAAATGCAACAGTTACTCTATAAAGGAGTTCTTAATAGGCATACCAAAAGTGTTTAACATTCTACAAATACCAGGGGCCTGTCAACGGGGATCTTAGTCCACAAGGTATCAAGGTAAGATATAATAAATATGTAACA
>NC_068992.1:48873514-48874653 GCF_001194135.2 Octopus bimaculoides
AACAGGGCGAATTTTTAGCCGTTTCGCCACAGACTAATAAAAATGATGAGCAACCTTAATCGATTTTCGAACCTTATTGTGTTCCTATCAGTGGCGTCTGCATCATTCTGAAAGTCTCCAGAGAAACAAGCAGCCAAACTATTTATATACTCAAAACAAATGCAACAGTTACTCTATAAAGGAGTTCTTAATAGGCATACCAAAAGTGTTTAACATTCTACAAATACCAGGGGCCTGTCAACGGGGATCTTAGTCCACAAGGTATCAAGGTAAGATATAATAAATATGTAACATATGGTATAATTATAAACAGGGCAAATTTTTAGCTATTATTTTACACTTCTTGGATCCAGGCCTTTCTTTTTTACTAGCTTCAGCTCAAGAGCTGCGACCATGCCGATGCACTGCCATTAGCTATGTTATAATTTCTCTAAACCTCCTCTGATATGAGGCATTTGGTGAATGGTGGCGGTGATGTTGCTGCCCTCATCTGTGTTTCTTGCTGCGTGGTAGGTTTCTCCTGAACTCTGGACACGAGGAATTCTTGTTTTGTTTTGAAGACCCCTACATCCATTCTATGTGAGTCTCTCGGGTTTTGTGGGAGGATATTGAAGAGTTATGGGCCCTTGAAACCCAAGCCGTTGCAGTATCAGGTCCTATATTCTGATGGCCATATAGAGATATACATATCTCTTCATATATCTACCACATTTTACCCCTGAAATCTCGAGTAGTACAATACGCTTTATACAGAGTACAACGGTGAGATTCTGTCTTTTAACAAACTACCGCAGAGGCGGCGGATTGTTGTTTAAAACATCATAATGTCCCACGAGGTCACACTTGGATAAATATTGCAGATTTTCTTAATGTGGTTTATTTTAACTTTATTCTTTTCGTTTATTTCTTTCTCACAGACAATAGTCAAAGTAGCGACTAACTTAATTAGTCATTGTACAATCTCTTTGAATAAATGCATCGTTTAGACGAATTGAATGTTCTGAGTAGAGTCGATCTGTGTCTAACTACCACATATATATATATATATATATATCTATACATGGGCATATACATACAAACGTAAATATCATATGTATATATAAATATATGTATATTTATATATATGTATGTATATATAT
>NC_068992.1:48874820-48878310 GCF_001194135.2 Octopus bimaculoides
TTATATACGCATGCACATACACACACGCACATACACACACACAGAATCAATAATCAATAATGGTAAGTCGTCTTGTGGAAATTAACAAATGATGTTTTAATCAGTGAATTATTAGAAGCGGAAAGTTAAAAGATAGGAAGCAAGAAGATGAACCATTTAAAATAGCTGTTAATTTTGTATAATTGATTAATTATGAAAACCTACTTTATTCATTAGTGTAACCACTTCTCTTGTTAATGTTGCTGGTGATGTCGTGTAGCCTCAGGTCAGTTCTCACGAAGCAGACACATGATCAATCCAGCCGTGACTATCCCGTCTTTGTCTCTTCTGTTTTTTTTGTATTTTTAGCTATAAGCACAGGGTTGACTGTGTGGTAAGGAGCTTGCTTTCCATCCACATTGTTCCTGGTTCAGTACCACTGCGGTGGTACCTTGGGTGTCTTCTACTAGCGTTGGGTCAACCAAAGCTTTGTGAGTGGATGTGGTAGACGGAAACCGAAAGAAGCTCATCGTATATATATATGTGTGTATGTGTGGGTCTATCTGTCTGTCTTTTCCCCCCGCTACCGCTTGATAACCGGTGTTGGTGAGTTTATGTCCGCATAATTAGTACCATAATTAGTACCAAGCTTTAAAAATAATGAAAAGTACTGGGGCCGATTCATTCAACTAAAATTCTACAAGACAGTGCCCAAGCATAGCTGCAGTCTAACGACTGAAACAAGTAAAAGAAAGAAAATATCTCCAATATATTTCCACTGTATCATTTTCATTTTGAAGACAAGACTATGTGAGTTGAGAGATATTTAATTGCTATGTCTAGCAGGTCGAATACCTTGCTCCTTTGTTTCTCGATGTGTATGGAGTTACTGATGGTTGTGTATAGTGGTGGTGGTAGTTAGGGTGTATGGTGCAGATATTGGTCAATCCTTATTGAGCTGATCTATGGTTAAAGGCGTTTCACCCTAGACCATCTAGCCTTAGTTTCATTTATGGTGTTACTAGAAATTACACTGTCTAATTGTCGTTCTTTAATAAGAAAGACCATGGGTAATATGCCCGGCGGCAACAAGTAACAGCTAAGCGCCTCTTTCTTCTTTTAAAGATGGCACGATGTGAACTGAGGGACTTTTGGTTCGAATTTCAACTCCGAATGTATTTGATCCAAAGAAAATGGGCAAAATCGATTTTGGATTTAGGTCATGAACTTATATCTAAGGATCCTGATAAAGCCCAGCATTGTAAGCTAATGAAGTTTTAGTTTTGTTTTGTTTTCTTTATATCATTTAGTCAGGAGAAAAAGTAGTACCCATGACTAATTACAGAGCCTCCGAGACTAGTGGGATGGACTAAAGGAGCGAAGACGACATCCTCCAAGTGGAGACCTGGCTCAAATTCTTGCAAGATAATGGACAAGTTACCAAGTGGTAATGGTAATCCAGACGTTGGATTAAAGGTACTACTCGTATAAGCTATGGTTGGATTTGAACTCAGAACGGTTAGAGAAGGAACAAATATTACATGCCATCCAGTCCCACTTTCTTACAGTTCCATCAATCTACGGCCCTGGATTTGTATTCATTTTATTATTGACCCTGGAAAGACGAAAGGCAGTGTTGACTTCGACTGATTTTGAACTAAGAGTGCTAGGAGTAGAAACACATACGCTGGTTTATTTCTTCGAGATTTAGTGTAACCATGGGAGCCTGAGACTTTTTATACATGCCTTAGTTGCACACAAAGTGCAGAACCAGTGACTATCAGAGATGATTCATAGACGTTTTCAATTGATATCCCATAACATTATCGATCCAATAAGTTGTAGGATTTGCTTTTATTTACCTATTTATCGATTTCCTGTTTTGCAATAACTGAATGTTAATCTACTAATTCGATCCTCGTTAAAAATCTTTATTGGCTTAATATACGTGTGAAGTTTCTCGAATGTTTGGAAGCAGTTTGGCGATTAATTGAAAGAGTGAGGATACAGAATCGCGTTAACAACGAATAAAATATTTGGATTAAAGGGTGATTGATGGATGATATTTCCAGAAGGATAAGGAATAAGGCGTTGTCTGAGTTGTGTTGGGAGACCGGAAAGGACTTCTGTATAGCATGGAGCTTACTATTTATTTTAAGAATTTGAGAATCCCTATCGCCACTTCCAATTGCATTCTAACAGACTGAACATTGTTAATTACCTTGTCGTACCAAATTTGAAAGTCTTCGATAATAAATCAGCAGTGTCCACACCATTCCCAGGTTTCCTTAGCACCTTCCCTGTTTCTGTGAAAGATATTCGCGAGTTAATTACTGTTTAGTGGTGCGTTAAGTTGAATGATAAGGTTGTCTCTGATGTTTATTCGCTGCCAATAAATAGATGAGTTGTGTATTCGAAGAGGATGAGTTAGTAGGGGGAGTTGTAGCACACCTAAAATCATTCTTTGTACAATGTTCATCTCTCTTACGTTTTGCGATCAAATCTCACAGATACCACGTTCTTTGTTTTCTCTCCATTATCGCTCTGTCTATTTATCTATCTGCTACCTATCTATCTATCGCTTTCTCTCTCTCTCACACACGTACACTATGGAGTTTTTTCTTTCCTTTTATATTAGCATCATAACAACATAACATACCAATAGAGAATTTTACTGATAATTAATTAATTGTTAGAGAAGATAAATTCATACCTACTCACTGATTTTGTTTTCCTTGTTCTTCAGGAAATGTATAATAACAGTAATATCCTAGGGTATTAGTTCCACCCACTACAGTTACACTATTTTGAAGAATGACTTAATAAATGATCGCTACACAGTCGGGCGACCAACTGCCAAGAGTTCCTGAAATTACATCCGACCATCTTAGAACACGTTTTTGGAGCACTTTGATATAGTCTCAGATGTGCAATGACTGTGACAGAAGAACTGAGTGTATATACCGGGAAATACCTATATCAGAGGTATGTCCTGTCAGGACAAGAACTGCGGGTTAAACAACAGCAATTTGAACAATATACTCTCGCTAATTTATATTTATGTTTGCTCTCTGAACATTTCTATTAGAGCAAAACAAAATATATATTTTCTTACACAAAATATATTTATATATTCTTAAAAAACATATTTATATATCTTTATTCAAAACATATTTCTACATTCGTTCACAAAATATATTTATATATATTCTTACAAAATTTATATTTATATTCTCTTACACAAAATATATTCTATATTCTTACACAAAATATATTTAAACATTCTTACAAAAAATTAATCTATATGTATTCTTATATAAATTATATCTATATGTATTCTTACCTTACATATATATATACATACATATACATATATACATATACATAGATAGATATAGCTATATAATAGACAGACTGACAGACAGATGTATATATATTCTTACGCAAAATTGTATCCTTACACAAAATATATTTTTTATATATCCTTACACAAAAAATATGTGTATATATA
>NC_068992.1:48879305-48886354 GCF_001194135.2 Octopus bimaculoides
TACATATGCATATATAATCTTCTCATACAAAATATATTTATGCCCTTTTTTGTATAGACCATTTCTGATATATCCTTACGCAAAATATAATTCATACGCAAAATACATATTCTGATGTATATATCCTCACACAGAATACCAGTAAAAAATATGCGATATCATTCTCACTCTCCTCTAAATATTATCTCCCTTTTACGGATTCTTCAAAGAAAGGAAATCAAAAATAAATGTATTGTGGTTCATATAAGATAAGCCCATAGCTAACCAACTGAACAGTGCAGATTATAGATTGTAGCCATTTTGCATTTCTCTTCCTTTCTGTTACTAATGCATATACGTCACAACTTCTTATTCGATTCCTCTCAAAATTTTTCTGTTTGACTACTGCATGAATAAATAAACAATTCAGTTAAGTGTGATTCTTTAGTAGAAACCTATCGCAGAATTTAATAGTAACAGAGCAATATTCAGTACGACTCGGGTAGTATTTGGAGCTAGTGAAGCAATTCAACGGGTCACGAGAATCGTGGGTCTATAAATGCTATTGCGTATTTTCCTGAAGTGTGAGACAGTGCCATTAGGATGGTACCGTAGTAAGTTATTTACATACCCAGCCCCACATGATCTATTTACGTACTCCAGCACCATGTGACTTGTTTAAGTACTTCGGATATAACGTGACCTATTTACATACTACAGCACCACATGACCTGTTTACGAACACAAGACTACGTTACCTGATTAGCTAGCACAGCACCACATGACCTATTTATGTACTCCAGAACCATGTGACCTATTTATGTACTACAGCACTATGTGACTTGTTTAGGTCCTCCAGTACTACGTCACCTATTTATATCAAAGCTATCACAGCTAAAACTATGCTGAGACGCTGCCATTAAGATTGAATATGTGATTATTTCCTATATATTTAACATCTCTAATTAATGAATCAGCATAAATGATGAACACTATTCTTCTTTAGTTGTATCCTGGTCGCTGTTCTGGAGAGAAATGTGACTAAGTACTTTTAAAGGTATCAGGGGTAACTTTGGGCAAGTGTCGCAGAAATTTTGTAAGGTAATTGCATAAATGTGAGTCTTCAAACGCTAAGCTGCTGGTTGTATAAATTCCTGATGCGAGATTTTAGGAAAGATACTTGGGAATTTAATACAACCCCCTCCACACTTCCCGTACGTTATTTCTTCTATATCGCTCTCTGGGAGACCTCCGGCATTCTTGGACCCTGGACCATATCCCTGCTCACTGCTGTCGAGGCGGAGATGACTGCCCCAAGTGCGAGCCCCGTGAGTCAGTGTGACTGCTCCAGCGCATCTCCCTCGCCATTCTCCGGGGCAACGCCTTTTCTATTTTGTCTGCTGGGGTTATGAGGTAGTCTGACTTACAGGAAATTGTACGTTCCACTCCTCAGATACTTAGATCCAAGCAATGATTTATTATTTACAATTGTCTCTGGTGTGTCAAGGATTGGAATAAGACTTCCGAATGTAGCTCTCATGTGGGCTAGAAAGGCCTGCGATACACACATAACTTGTGTGTCTGTTCAGTGTCTTGTCCACGGGTGCAGCAATGAGCTGAACTTATCCATAGTATCTAAAGCTTGCTGGGAAGACGAGTTAGCCAGTGAACAGTTAAGTTTCTCATTTCATATGATCGCAAGAGAGCTGCTAAACTCTTCCACGTAACTTTCTACTATACAATAGTTGTTATATATACAATGTTTAAAAACATGTCAATGGGAGAGAAAGAGCTTTGTGAATATTTGTATGCTTTTTGTTATCTTTTTTTTTTTACAAAGTGGGGAGCAAATGAAATAATTGCAGAAGATTAATGTAACAATGACTATAATGACAACAACAACAACAACGAGAAAATCAAAAATAACAACAAGCGACTTAATACTCTCTAAGACCAGGCGAGATATTTCATTCTTGGAAAAGATAAAAGCTCTATAGAATTCAACAATGGAATCAAGCATCTTTCCATTTTTTGTATTGCGATTCTGGAAAAATAGAATAATTGTTCTTGAGCTCACAGCTCAGCAACCTAGCAAAATTGACCAAACGTCAATCAGTGCTTTCGTGGAATTATATCGACTCTCTTGAAAAGAATGGAAATTTTGTAAAAGACACTCGATTCTCCAACAACACTTATTGTAAAGCAATATAGCTTTGCATGAGATTTATAATAATAATAATAATAATAATAATAATAATAATAATAATAATAATAATAATAATAATTATTATTATTATTATTACTATTATTATTATTATTATTATTATTATTATTATCATAATTATTATTATCATTGTCATTATTATTATTATTTTTATTATTATTATTATTATTAACATTACCAGTATCATTATTATTATTATTACTATTATTATTTTTATTTTTATTATTATTATTATTATTATTAACATTACCAGTATCATTATTATTATTATTATTATTATTATTATTATTATTATTATTATTATTATTATTATTATTATTATTATCAGTATCATCATTATTATAACCGTTACTACTACTACTACTACTACTATTACAATTACTGTTGTAGTGGTTGCTGTTGTTTCTTTCTGTCTTTTCCATTCTGCCGTGCTGCTATTATCACAGACTTCTCTATTCTTAATCTATATTAAAACAAAGGTTATCTAGAAACTGTGTTCACAGTTGCCATGATGCACAGTCAATACTAATATGCAATACTTTAAACACAGAAACCTCCCATGTCTTCGCCTATCCACTTTCTTATCTTCATCTCCTTCTGATTGTTGTTGTTATTGCAGTTGTTGTTGTTCTTCTTTTTATTATTGTTGTTATTGTTATCAGTGTCAGTATCGTTGATATTATTATTATTATTATTGTTGTTGTTGTTGTTATGCACTTAACATAGTATTGGTGCTGTAACCGGCTTACCGATGCTTCATGTCGAACTACAACTCGTGGGGCATTATTAACACTGCTGCTGTTGTTGTTGTTGTTGTTGTTGTTCTTGTTCTTGTGGGGGGGTTGTCGTCGTCGTCGTCATCGTAGTTTGCGCTGCTGTTGTTTTGCTGTTATTACTACTACTGTTATATTATTACGACTATTATTATTATTATTATTATGTTTTATTTTTTGAACAATATTAGACGTTCTGTCGAAATATTGTTCAAAAAATAAAACATCTAAAATCGCACTCTTCGTCTTGACTATTATTATTATTATTATTATTATTATTATTATTATTATTATTATTATTATTATTATCATTATTTTTATTATTATTATTATTGTTATTACATTTATTATTATTATATTTGTACCATAAAGTATTAAAATCTAATCTAATTAAGCAAGATATTACCCTAACATCATGTAATTATTATTCCCTACACAACCTCTGGCGTCTTTATTCTATTTTTCCGTTACTTCGAATTCACAAACTTGGTTTACACTCCAATGTTACCCTAAGTTTTGATAACAAAAAGTCACCTTAAATCTCAAAACTTTTTCTTATTATTTCTGAAGAATACAAAATTGCACTTTTCTGCAGGTCGGCAATTCGTGTCTTAACTCCAGTATACTCCAGCCTTTCATATTGGATCTAAATTCTAATTGTTTTCTTTTTGGCCGCTTCCATCGTATCACTTCTCCTTACATTAATAGTATATCTCGGTGGGAAATCCCACAAAATCCTGTAATTATCATTCGCTATACAACCTCAGACTCATCTTTATACCAATTTTCTGTACTTCGAATTCACAAACTTGACTTACGTTCCGAAGCAATCTTTACAGATAGAGTCATGCCTGTACTCATACTCTTTTTGTGTTAGCTACTGCACTAGCTTCGAAGATAGTACTTTTACCACATTTTCCACAGATTCTGTACTGAGGTTTTATCGATCTTCACCTTTCATCAAGTTCTATCTGATATCTTGCTCTTGAGCAGCTATGATTAGCGATTCATTTTTAAGCTCCATGTTTCCACCTGTCAGCAACAACCAGTGTTCTTCACTTTCAACACCTCCATTTTCTTTGTGATGTATTTTCTTTCCAGTATTAGTTCTGTCGTTTTTCTTTCTTCTCTTGAATTCTCTTATTGCTTCAATGACAATTTGGATATTTCTAACCCCAGATGTTAGTATTCACTTCACTGTTCACAACATAGTCTTTCAAACCCAGTATTTACGGTGCCTTCTGCATTTAACGAACCACTGACTCCTTCATTTCCTGGAAAGTAATCATAATTAGAGCCTGTCGATACTAACTTTGAAGCTGGTGCACATTGTGCATCGTTAGCAGCTTCCTAGTTCTTCTATGTAATTCTCGTAGAAAAGGAACAAAGTATCGAACTAATGGTTTCAAATGTTGGCATAAGGCCAACAATTTCGGGGGAGAGAGTAAGTCGTTTACATCAATCCCAGTGTTCAACTAGTACTTATTTTATCAACTCCGAAAGGGTGAAAGGCAAAGTCGACCTCGGAGGAATTTTAATTCAGATATAATGCCACCAAGCATTTTATCCACCGTACAAGCGATTCTACCAGCTCTCCGCCTAAAGTTTCTTAATAATGGCAGATCCTATGTATTGATTGCTTCGAGGATATTACCTGCAGTTTGTTTTTGCTTTTTGTTTGTTTGTTTACATCCATGCTCCTTTTATGTACTCTTCAGGATCTTCTCTCATTTCTCTTTCCATTATCCTATCGTCCTGCAGCAACCCCAATCTAATTCTGATTCCAATGATCACTTGGCTTTTTCCATAAAAAATATTTGTTATCTTCTCATTTACATCGTGTGTCCTCACCGTACTACAGAAACCAGTGGTATGTTACATTATCAAATGCGTTCTTGTAGTCTACCAACAGCTAGGTTCTTTCTCATTCATACCTCACACAATATCATGCTATCAGTAGTAGTAGCAGCAGCGGTAACAGTAGCAGCAGCAGCAGCAGTAGTAGTAGTAGTAGTAGTAGTAGTAGTAGTAGTAGTAGTAGTAGTAGTAGTAGTAGTAGTACCACAAGTTAGACATGCCCCTAACATTAACCTATTTATTTTGTTTTCAACTAAAACATTTTCGTATTTTCTTTTCAATCATTTTATATTTTTCTTTTTTTGTAATTTTTTAATATTTTCTCAATCATATCAATCATCATTCTCCATTCATTATCATCAGCAACGAATATCGAAACGAGCGCACACTCACAAATATTAATGATATTAATGTGCATGTGCGTGTGTGTTCCGTGTGTGTATGTGGGAGTGTTTGTACGTGCGTGTATGGGAGTGATGTGATTAAGTTTAGAATACATAGCTTAGATATTAGTAATTATCAACGGCTGATAGATTCCCAATAACACATACGCACACTCACACATACATGCACAAACACACGCGCGCGCATAAATACAAATAAACAAGCACGGTCGTTGATGCAATGTTATTACCAGTTCAAATATGTGTGTGGCACGTTCAAACCTGTAAGCAAGCCATTCACTGTGTTTTGCCATGGAGAAAATTTCTCGCTGTAGACAAACGATGTAAATACACATAGTTCAGCTCGCAGCGCCACCTATCCAGACTGTGAGATGCTAGCATTTCGGAATGGTTATTTCCTCTTCAGTCACAGAAACCGAACAGAAAGCGCTTCAAGTAGAAAAAGAGAGATTGTCCGTTGCAGTGTTACCTATATTTGCAGCTGAGTTTTCGGGAGCAAGGTGAAGTGATACATTTATGCTTTGTTCAAAGACACAACGCGCCACCAGTGTGGGAATCGAAACAGCAACCTTGTGATCGTGAGCGCAACATCCTTACCCCTACATCACGCGCCTTCACAATAATACATACTTAGAGTATATTATATCTCGTAGATGGCTGAGGTTAAAAGATGAAAGATACTGAACTCACAATGTCAAAAACAATTGTATTCAAAATCTTATCCCCGCCAAGATATTAGATTTTGCTCAAATAAGTATCAGTCGCCAACTGGAGATAATTTCAAATAACTCTTCCTCTTTCTGAAAATTTGCTTCCGGTCCCTTACGTCTGTGGTATAAATCCTTACTGTTGTTATAAGGTACTATAGCGTCTTCGAAGACGGAGTTGGTGGATTCGTTCTGTCGCTACGTTCCTTGGTAATGTTATCGGTTAATTTCGCAGAGCTAGAGACATTCGATGCCTTTCTTGAAACAGCGAGTCTAATACCTAATAGCAGCAGCACTAGTAGTAGTAGCAGTAGTAGTAGTAGTAGTAGTAGTAGTAGTAGTAGTATCTATTGTTGCTGTTGTTGTTGTTGTTGTAGCAGCAGCAGCAGCAGCAGTAGTAGCAGGAGCCCTGTTTTTTTATTTTATTTTTTATTTTTATTTTTCTATATTTTTCAAATATAAGAGTTTTTTGTTACGCTTCTTTTTTTTTTCATTCTAGCTCTTTCATTTTCATTTTTGTCGTCCATTTTGTTGATGTTATTGTTGTTGTTGCTGTTGTTGTTGTTGCTGCTGTTGTTGTTGGTGTTGTTGTTGTTGTTGTTGTTGTTTTTGTTGTTGTTGTTGTTGTTGTTGTTGCTTTTCATGCCAGAAATATGAAGACATTGCAAAGTGAAGAGTATCGGTTGAGAAAGAAATTATCATGAATCTCGCCTAGCCGCTTTAGACCAAGTCTATTTATATATTCTTTAAGCGAAAGATTTGGCGCCGTGCTTGTGTGAAGATTAGAATGGAAAAAAGGTGAAATTGTCGACGAGCTTTTGTGAAATGAATGATGTGTTTTTACAATTACAATAGCTAAGGGACATATGCAAGTGACGGTTGCTAGGTCTTTAGTTAATCAAGGTTTTCAATCACACTGGGGCATCGCTACATAAATATTCCACACACATAACCCTCTAGTCACTGAATGTGTGTGTATATATATATGTATATGAGTACGTATGTATGTATGCATATATACATGTATATGTGTGTGTCTACATATGTTTGTATATATATATACATATATATATATTTATATATATTTATACATATATATGCATAC
>NC_068992.1:48889832-48892341 GCF_001194135.2 Octopus bimaculoides
TGGATTGATGGATGGATGGATGGATGGATGGATGGATGGATGGAAATTGTGCTTGGGTGTTATGTGAGTGTTTGTATGTACGCATGCTTTTGTTGTTGGTTGGTCGTCATCATTGACGTCTTAGTTGCGGCTATGGTAGACGTGGTGGTGCTGCGATGATGATGGTGGTGGCAGTATTGGTGGTGGTGTTGGCAATGGTGGTGATGGATGAGTTGTGCCGATATTGGTGCCAGTGGTAGTATTTGAACTGATCTTCGATGCCGTCGTTGTTATACTATTTGGGGGGGGGTTGAGGTGGTAGTAAATATTTTTATTACTTAGCCTAGATGTTTTAATTATAGTTCATAACCTTTGCTGTGCCAGACAGGTTCCACGAAGGCAAAGCAGTTGATATTTAACTTGAAGATGCTGTATATGATTATGAGGAGGAGGAAGAGGAGGAGGAGGTCGCTCATCGTCATCACCACTATCATTATCATCATCATCACCACCACCATCAGCATCATCATCATCATCATCATCACCCCCACCATCATCAGCATCATCATCAGATTCATCATGTTTATTATCATAACCAATATACAGATGCTGATAAAAGGTCATTAGAAATAGGCCGAGACTGAGTGATTGAGGGAGAATGCAGAATATTTAGGTATAAGAAGTTTTTCAGAAATAATGAAAGGGATATGGTGTATATATATCTGTGGCAGAGTATATGTATGTATGTATGTATGTATGTATGTATATATATATATATGTGTGTGTGTGTGTGTGTGCATGGACGTATGTGTGTGTGTGTGTGTATTTGTGTATACACATGCAAATATACATGCACACACAGAAATGTATTCTAACGTACTCAAGCAAATATTTCAAATTAGTTTTAAAATTTCGGAGTTATGACTGTAGTCTTTAAGACATAAATGGAACAGAATTGTAAAACGTGTGTTATTCCATACAAAAGAAATATCAGAAATATTTTACGATCGGAACCAGGTATACTTTCTATGAATTCTTATGTCATACCAGAAGCCTGTAGCTATACGCAGAGTCGGAAAGATAGAAAGTGCTTAATGGCGCTGGATAATTAGCAATCCTTGTTCAACACTTGATTGAACGAAATGATTGAATGGAAGGGTCATGTAACTACATCGACTACAAGCATCTATCCTTAAAAGGCTTACATATTATTTCTAAAGTGGTGAACTGGTTTAGTAATAAATTCATGAACTTATAAACCTTTAGAGAACCATGGGCATTTGATATAAGAGTATGATCACATACCTGTCTAGAACAGCTTAAAATTAATACAGAACTAAATTAAGCTTTTCTTGAATGTTGGATGAAATTTTTTAAAGGAAATTGAAGGAATTCAGAGCGATGGTTATTGTCAGTGAAATGGTATAGATATGGCAAATGCTTTTTATATACATGTGTGTGTGTGTGTAAAAGCAAAACAAGAAACAGAGATGTAAGAGAAAAAAGATATACTATGAGTGAGAGACATACAAAGCAATAAAAGGTAGGATATATATAGGAAAATATAGGAAAGACAGGGAAATTAAGAGACGGACAGATAAAGAGAGATATAGAAATAAAAAAAATATAGAGAAAGAAAAATATGGAAGCGAGAGAAAGACAAACAGAGAGGGACAAAAGAATGTAAAGATAGGCAGAAATTCAATGTACAGAGAAAGAGAGATACAGCAGAGAATAAGCAGGTTGAAATATTGCGCTGGTCGATGTAGAAAAACACAAGAATCTAATAAAACTAAAGGGGAAAATAGGTGAGTTCAGATATGAAATGTGTGCAGAGAGTGAAACGGAAAGCTGAGAAAGGAAAATTTACCCAAGCAGCTTCCATATCGTTCCAGTGAATGGCTTTGTAAGGCCGGTGGCCATGTTATCTGGTTGTTTCTCGCCATACCTAACTGCTTTCGTGACCGTTAACAATTTCGGTTGTATCGAGTTAGCACTATATATTGGTTAGTCGTGCTGGTTAGTTAAACTTTATCGCAAAGTACAGAGGCTTCAGAAGGTAACAGTTATCTCTGATATATTTTTGTTACATTTTTAAAAATTTTATGCCTCTTGTCCTTTTGATTGATTTTATCTACATTCTTTTTGTTGTTGTTTTATCAGTGTAAAAGAATTTAGTGACAAATTTAGGTTGTCAGTCAATTTCAGGTTAACTTTTCTCACATGACTCTGTACATTCAAGTTAACTTGAATATATAATTTCCTTTCCCGAATCTGAAGGTATCACAGTAGCAGCCTATCGGTGCTTATCTTTGATCTACTTCATATCAAACCGATATTTATCAATTTTGTTATACTCTACTCTTTACTCTTTTACTTGTTTCAGTCATTTGACTGCGGCCATGCTGGAGCACCGCCTTTAGTCGAGCAAATGGACCCCGGGACTTATTCTTTGTAAGCCTAGTACTTATTCTATCGGTCTCTTTTGCCGAACCGCTAAGTGACGGGGACATAAACACACCAGCATCGG
>NC_068992.1:48892581-48895270 GCF_001194135.2 Octopus bimaculoides
TATACATATATATATATAGATATATAGATAGATATATATATATATACATATATATATACGACGGGCTTCTTTCAGTTTCCGTCTACCAAATCCACTCACAAGGCTTTGGTCGGCTCGAGGCTATAGTAGAAGACACTTGCCCAAGGTGCCATTCAGTGGGACTGAACCCGGAATCATGTGGTTCGTAAGCAAGCTACTTACCACACAGCCACTCCTGTGCCTATGTTCTCTTTTATTTTTTTTTGTTTCAATTAGCTTTTCCCTCTCCACTTTTCCTTCTCCTCCACCTTTTCCTCTTCTTTCTCCTCCCATATCTTAACTCTAGTTGTTAATTGTGGGACCGAAGGTATAATTTTAGGGTTGTGTATTTGGTTCCATAAGGACATCGATGGTTTTCTTAATCAATTTGGATTTTAGATCTTTTTACAATGTCGATAATTTTTTCTTTTTTTCTTTTGGCAACGTTTTGTTTGTTTGTTTTTTGCATGGTTGGTTCTTTAATATTTTCACTGCATTTAAAGGATTTATTCATTAGATGTGTAGTTGTCTCTACTGCAATGCTTCCTTTCTTATACAGAGTTCTTGTGTTCTGTAACTGAAGGTTTCTGTAGAAATGCTTCCATTCATTGTGGAAGGTAATCTTTAAGATTAAGTTGGTTGTGTTGTTTTACTTTCACTATGTATCCTTTCTATGAGTCGTCTTATTTCAATTTCGGGTATCTTTTATTGCTTATTATTAATCTCCCTAACTTGCAAATGTATCCGTCTTTATATTTTCCTCGCTTCTTCGTTGTTTTTTCCCTCCATCATTCATACGTCACTTACTGTTCTTGTGTGTTGGATACGTGTTAATGTTTAATAGAAATGTAAGGCTTCAATGCTATGTTCATTGGTCCAAAAGAGCATTTTTATTTTGTTTTATTTTGTTTTATTTTGTTTTATCTTTGTTTAGATCCAATCTTTGCAGAGGATGCTGCTTCTAAAACATTGTTTCATTACTTTCGTATCGTGGTCGCAATAAACTTGCGATGCGAATTTCTTTGACCATTCTGATACAGTTGCTCGTATTTTGCAGATATTGAAGTTATTAATGGACATTAGTAATTTGATTACTTTTTAATTAGGTTTATTTAAACTCATTCCACTTTAGTTTATTTATATTGAAAAGTTTGTTTCGTTTCGTTTGGTCTATGTTAAAAGTTCATTTTGTGTTGCTATTGTTGTTGCTTTTGTCTATTGTTTATCTTTATTTTCGTATACTTAATCGTTCTTTAAATAACAAATTTGTATGTAATAAACATATGTATTACGTATGAAATAATATCAGTCGTACACATTAGAGTCATTTAGTATTGTCTTGTTCATCTTCAAAATGTCGGTTTCCATTCGCTTGAAGTTCTTCATCCATCTGTGAATATTGTTGTTGTCAGTCGCGTCGTCTGCGTAAACTATTTGTCGCTTTCTATAGAAGTCGGACAATCCTCACTTTTCTTTCATCAGGAACTCAATGACAGCACATTGCTCCTACTTCGAACCCATTATCTTCCAGCAA
The DNA here is from genome assembly GCF_001194135.2 of Octopus bimaculoides. Classification (NCBI taxonomy): domain Eukaryota; kingdom Metazoa; phylum Mollusca; class Cephalopoda; order Octopoda; family Octopodidae; genus Octopus; species Octopus bimaculoides. Next base: position 48,894,134 of record NC_068992.1, read on the forward strand.
TGAAAAACAGGAAGAGATTCTATAAAGGAACAAATCTACCAACATGTTCAGTTTGAACGATTCATGTCAGTTAATAAAAGAATTATGCCCACTTAAGCATTACTTTCGGAAGAATCCTCACTTATGTAAGTATATGTGTGTGTGTGTGTATGAATGTATCATGAATGTGTGTCTGTGTTTTATTGTGGGTGTGTATGCGTTTGTATCCAGTATTCAAAATAGGTGGATATATATCACATCCATAATGATTCGTCCGGTGGTGTAGACGTTCTTATAAGTAATCTAGAAAAAAATGATGACGCAACAACATTCGTACACAACTTTCTTCAACGTGCTACGTAATTGCTGTTGTATTTCAGAATTGTTTCTAACCAATCAGAGGCTTCTCACTTTGTCTAATCGATATCTAAGTACTTTGTCTTTCTACACAAGTTCGATTGCCAATTTTGTCAATAGTTATAGATTGAACCCAGTCAATCAACATTTACTATCAAGGCTATATTTTAGCAAATATATACTATGTCTATTCAGTCAATATCTGCATACCCTATCTAATTTAACATATACAGGCTGTAACTATATCGTTAACATCTATATATTGTCACTTCTACCAACAGTTACAAAGTGATTACATAATTTATATGTGCATGTATGTGCGTCTTCTCTCAGTTGAATTTGGTTCAATCGAGATGGACTACGTTCAAATGTAGTAGTCAATAAATGATGCAAATGTGGAGTTTACATTGCTGTTTTATATATTCAGGCGTGCAGCGTGGTAAGAAGTTTATTTTCCAGCCACATCGTTCAAGGCTTAATCTTACAGAGTGGCACTTAGGGCAAGTGTTTATATGTATGTGTGTATGTATGTATGTCTTCTATTTTTTTATTATCATAAATCTTCCACTGAGGAAGGATCCAGTTTCCAACAAAGATATAAGGCTCCATCTTTGGGATGTAGTTAACACAAATTCACATTTGGAACTTGAGAAAAGTCTTGCATATTTTTACTATTACACTCACACATTGGACTTGTTTGTATGTATGTATGTATGTATGTATGTATGTATGACTATATGTATGAGTGTATATATATATATATATATATATATATATATATATATATATATATATATATAT
>NC_068992.1:48897467-48901661 GCF_001194135.2 Octopus bimaculoides
TATATATATATACATACATATATATGACGGGCTTCTTTTCAGTTTCCGTCTACCAAATCCACTCACAAGGCTTTGGTAGGCCCGAGGCTATAGTAGAAGACACACGCCCAAGGTGCCACGCAGTGGGACTGAACCCGGAATCATGTGGTTGGTAAGCAAGCTACTTACCACACAGCCACTCATACAGATATACTGCTTGCCTATCCAAACAAGATCTATACTAACCACCCAGGAAGCTTCTTCCATAGAGCCATTTGACATGCTAATGGTAGCACCAAAATCTCCTTCACCCTTTCTAGTGAATATCTACATACTATATCAATCCAATCACAGACGACTCTAATAACAATCCGGTCGACTTAATTCGCTATACCTATCCATAAACAATCTGTATGTAAAGTCATTCCGTGCAAGCTTCATTTATCTTGTTATACCTACAATATGCATCGACTTAGTTATCAATATATTGGCTCAATACATCCAGTCGACAACCATACACTGTGTCTATTCTATCAACATTTGTACACTGTATCTGTCTAGTTGACATCTATACACCGTATCAATTCGATCAATAACTATAAACAGTATCTATTCTCTCAATATTTATACACCGTGTCTATTCTGTCAATAGTTAAACACTGTATCTAATTCACATATATACATCTCTATATACTTTATCTACGCAGTTGACATCTACTTACCCTGTCTATTCTGTCAATATTTATACATTGTCATTATCCAGCGAACATCTATTCACTATATCGATTCTGTCAACATACGGTCTATTTATCCATTCAGTATCTATATACCGTATCTATTCAGTCAAAATTTATAGACCGTATCTATCTAGTTGATATCTGCTTGCCATGTCTGTTCTGTGACATTCATACGCTTTATCTAATGAGTTGACACCAGTTCGTCATGTCACTTCTGTCAACATTTATATGCTGCAATTAACCAGTCAATAACTATACACGGCATTTATTCTCTCAAGATGGATATATCTATACATACATAATATATATATATATATATATATATATATATATATATATATATATATACTGTATCTCTAGTTGATATCTATACGCAAAATATTCTGTCATGTTTATACGATTTATCTAACAAGTTGACATCTCTACATTTTGCTGTCAACATCCATAGATTGTGTCTATGCAATCAAAATTCATACATTGTGTCTGTCCAGTCAATATTTAAACCATATGTATACCTAGTTAACAGTATACACCCTGTATAAATTCAATCAATATCTCTCAACTGAGTCTATCTTAATCAATAATTTATTCAACGTATATATCTAGACACAATCTACAAAACATGTCTATCTACTCAACATCTACATTTATACGTCGTGTCTAAATAATCAGTATATGCGTATATCGAAAGCTTATCTCGTTAATCGATATTTTCACACTTTATTTATCCAGTTAATATCTACAGTTTTCATCTACCCGATAAACGTTAACACACTTCGACTCTTGAGTTAACGTGTTCACATATATCCCATCAAACAAACACATTGCTATTATCAAATCGATATTTATAAACATTATCAAGATAGCCGATTTTTACAATCTAACATTGTCCTGTCATCGCCAAGAGGCTGCCTCTATCCACCCTATATCTATGTAATAAGCATAAATAGTTTTGTTTACGGGGTCCATATATAACAAGCTATCTTCAACATTGGAATTACTGAATAAAAGGAAATATTCTAAGTAGATTTTAAAATCTATTATTACATTAATTTGCTAACTGAACCATGTATAACATTTGGTATTTGGTGAAACTAAATATTATCAAATAAAATAGGTCAACAATAAGAATTTACCTTCGCTAAGATGTGTCTGCATTTGCAGCGCCGCTAGCGTGGCCTCCGAACACTTCTAACATGGCTGACCTAGAAGTAGGTTTTTGCCATTACTGGAATATTTCCAAGATCACAGACATTGTGTGTAGCCTTGGGAGGAGAGATCTGTTAAGCGCTTGTTGAGTCTGGAGAATTTAATAGAACGAATAAGAAAATTATAAGAGATTGATTAGTGGTCGTTTGAAATTGGAAGTGGCGATAGAAATAACGGCTGGCTTTTGAATGATTACTTTGACTTAAACCTTTCAACCATGAGAAGTCGAATAGGATTTAGATGTGCAACAATGATGAAATACAAATCTTTTTCAAAGAGAATCTAGTATGCAAGTCGTATATCATTTGTAATAATAATAATAATAATAATAATAATAATAATAATAATAATAATAATAACAATGAAATAATATTAACAATAATAAGAATAAGAACAAAACAGTAAAATAATGATGATGATGGGCTTTTCCATTATCAGCCCCAAGGGCTCGAAGAGATATAAGAAAATACGATGAACGTGAAACAAATGTCTTGTAAAGAAGCGTGAGATGGAACACAATTTATGCAAAGAGAAGTTAAAATGGTAACAAATTGAATACTAAAAAAATGCAAATGATTACACAAAGCTTTTTTTTTAAATACAATAAAACTTAATAATTAACCCTTTCAACGTGCAAGTACGCCTTGGTGGGTACGATTGCGTTTGACTATTTTCCTATTGAACACAAAAGCCGGTGACCACATGGTTTTGCATTTACAGCGCGTTTTCCTTAGCGGAAACTTAGTTGCTTTTAGCCATAAACACAACGCCACGTGGCCATCCTCTTTTGCGTATTCCAGGAGTACACTCAAGCGAAATCGCACCCTCTAAAACGCATTAGCAGGTTCAAAGGGTTACGAGGTTGAGCTGAAAAGCTCATAGGCTGACAATGAAGGAGTGATACTAAAGCTGTGAAATCTTGCATGCCTTCATTTCAACTCTGTATTAATAACTGCATCGCTTCTTTCCAAGTAAACTGACATCTTACTATTCAAAGAACACTTCAGAAGTAACAAGTAGCGACTTCTCTTGAAAATGGACAAAATTTGCCATCGTGTTGGTATCAAGTTCCTGAAGAAAAAGGATTTATTCCCGAAGGACATATATACATAGGCGCAGGAGTGGCTGTGTGGTAAGTAGCTTGCTTACCAACCACATGGTTCCGGGTTCAGTCCCACTGTGAGGCATCTTGGGCAAGTGTCTTCTACTATAGCCTCGGGCCGACCAAAGCCTTGTGAGTGGATTTGGTAGACGGAAACTGAAAGAAGCCCGTCGTATATATGTATATATACATATATATATGTGTGTGTGTGTGTTTGTGTGTGTCTGTGTTTGTCCCCCTAGCATTGCTTGACAACCGACGCTGGTGTGTTTTCGTTCCCGTCACTTAGCGGTTCGGCAAAAAAGACCGACAGAATAGGTACTAGGCTTACAAAGAATAAGTCCCGGGGTCCATTTGCTCGACTAAAGGCGGTGCTCTAGCATGGCCGCAGTCAAATGACTGAAACAAATAAAAGAGTAAAAGAGTAAAAGAGTATACTGACATCATTGCTACATTAGAGGATGACTCACAAGGCTTTGGTCGGCCCGAGGCTATAGCAGAAGACACTTGCCCAAGGTGCCATGGAGGACTTTTTTGACCAACAGGATAGAATCTTGTACACTAATGGGGTCCAAGCACTGCAACACCAATGGAAGAAGTGTGTGGACAACAAAGGAGACTATGTTGAAAAATAAACCTCGTTTAGTCACATTCCATGAGAGTATCTTGGTCAACCTATTAACTTTTCCGCCGACCGGCGTAAAACAAAATATAATTAAACAGAAAATAAAACATGAAAAATAGCTTGGGTCCTTGTTTACACGCAAATAAGACACCACTGGTTAACTCTGTTAGTACAGCCCAAGTCTCTTCCCGCTCGCCATTGTTCCAATTCCACTGCTGTCTCCTGCAACCGCTAACATGTTCTCTGTGGGTTAATCTACAAATACAACACACGCCTGCAGGTTATATTTCTGTAAGTATTTCATAATAAAAATCTATTGTCATCTTTTTCATATTTTGCCATTGGCATGGATTATCATTATATTTCCATCTTATTTGTTCATTGATTCGGATACGCAGACATCGCTTGCGGCAACAATAACGTGTTCGTGTGTCAATGAGGTGTTGGCTACTGTTTCTCATCCCTTTGTGGAAACTTTTCCTCAGTATTTTTTCTCCGTTTTTGATACAAACACACACACACACACACGCATACACACACAC
>NC_068992.1:48902219-48903641 GCF_001194135.2 Octopus bimaculoides
TATATATATATATATATATATATATATATATGAATCAAAATAGTTTCATTCTAATTCGTTGGTACACTTGAGTTTCACGCGTGATGCTAGTCGTCAGCCATTTTGAATTTGAATGATAGAAGTTGATTCTTATTACCGTAAGGTGGGCTGCGATTGGTCGAGGAAGGTCACGTGGTGTCATAGTTTGATGTTGATATATAGATAACAGTTAGTTGAAAAATACCGCATGATGAACAGGGAAATGACCACGTGGAGGATAGGAAATAGACCACGTCGTGGTCAGGAAATCGGTCAGGTTGTTGGGGTGGGGGAGTAGGAAGGGACGGCATGTGTAAGCATATAGTTCTGTTTGTGGGCTTGTAGACGCTCTCATAAGGTTTTGCGTGCATGTGTGTATTGCATTGATGCGAGAGTGCGTAGCTGTATATGGGTGTGCATGCGCACGTCTGCACACGCACACACACACGCACACACACACACACATACACTTGGACGGACAAGCACACGCGCACACGTACACACATATGTGCGCGCACACGCACGCACATATACACGCGCACACGCACACGCATACACGCACAAACACACAAGAATACACACAGGTGCGTATTCATTCTTTTGTCCATATGTATATACGCATGCATATACACATGCCTATCAGTGTGTGCGTGCATACGCGCGCGCATGCGTGAGGATACACGCGCAAAATAAGCGTTTGGGATTGGTATGTACTGAGGGTTGGTAAAAATTGGTGATTGACAATTGGCAGTCCTGCTCATGGGGTTGGGTGGTAGCAGTGACCTTAGTGCATGCGGTGCAGAGGAGCAGCTGGTGCTAAAATGGGACATCCGGGTTGTCAGCAGTCAGAGGCTTGAGGTTTGTCAGAAGGGATAGCAATCCACAATGCTTACCAATTCCCAACGTTTACCAAGCCTCAACACTTGTTTTGCGCGTGTATACACACGCATGTGTGCACGTATGCACACGTGCATGTGCATGCTTTTCATCTTTTCTGGGGTCAATAAATTAAGTACCAGTGAAACACTAGGGTTGATGAAATCGACTCATCCCCTCCCCAAAATGGCTGTCCTTGTGGAAAAATTTGAAACCATAATTATTATTATTATTATTATTATTATTATTATTATTCAGTAGTTTTATTTTTATAACGTGCTTTCACTTCACTACCGAGCGCAGCTCTGTGCGCCTTGGGTATGTGCTGTGGTTTGCTGTGGTGCTCTTATGTTTACTGTATTGAAAGTGTTTTGCGTAGAATGTGTGCAGTACCCAGTAGTGCAATTTTCTGTATGTTATATATATTTGTAAGTCCTGGTGTTTTTGTTATGTATTTGTCTGAATATTTTTTTATTATACCTAAGGCACCTACTATGATAGGAATTGTTTCTGTTTTTAGATTCCACA
>NC_068992.1:48904538-48908240 GCF_001194135.2 Octopus bimaculoides
GTGTTTTGTGGCTATTTGTATTAGTTTCCCTTGCTTCTGGAGTAGGTATTTTTGCAGTCCTATGGTGGTTATTTTATAATAGTTTTCTAGCTGTATAAGACCCCTGCCACCTTCTGTGCGTTGTATATATAGCCTTTCTATGTCAGATTTTGGGTGGTGCATCCTATATCCTGTCATTATTTTTCTTGTTTTTCTGTCTATTTTACATAGTTCATTATTATTATTATTATTATTATTATTATTATTATTATTATTATTATTATTATTATTATTATCCCGCCGACAGTTCCAATTCCGCCAAGGTCGACTTTGCCTTTCATCTTTTCGGGGTAGTTACATTAAGTACCAGTGAAACACTGGGGTCGATATAATTTACTAGTCCCCTTCCCTAAGATTTCAGGCCTTGTGTCTTTAATAGAAAGGATTATTATTATTATCATCATCATCATCATCATTATTATTATTATTATTATTATTATTATTATTATTATTATTATTATTATTATTACTATCACTATGCCACAACATAGCAATGGTGTTTTATCTGGTATAATTATGCTTCCTATCGAAACACCGTTTTTAATCTGAGAATAGGAAACAGCTTATACCTTCTATATAATTTTTTTCTGCTTTCATATCTGTTTTATCTTTGTATTGAGAACTTTCCAGATAATTTTGGGCTAAACCTAGTAAATATGTTTCTATACTGTGCCCATTCCTAGATTAAGATCAAATTTTCCAAGGACTACTCTCAAAATTTTGTCGCTGTTTCCAAAGCCTCAATAATAGTTGTCAAGATCATGTTCTTGATAACTTTTCTGTTCCAGCACTTGGGAATTTCATACTTCAGTACGGTACAATACGCCATTTTTTATTTTTCTTACTTTTTTTTCTGTTTTACATTAATATCAAAAGGTCATGCTATGTTGATTACAATACATAGTTTCTTATTCTTCTCACGGACTACAATATGCAGCATGGAGTATTCTTTCAGTTTGTAAAGAAAAGTGCCATAACAAACTGACTTCACCATTTTCGAGAAATTCCACTTTTATTATTCTTATTATTATTGTTGTTATTATTATTATTATTATTATTATTATTATTATTATTATTATTATTATATGTTTGACTTCTGCTTTGTATTTGTATAAATTGACTCCAAGTCTCATCTATTATTGTTATTATTATTATTATTATTATTATTATTATTATTATTATTATTATTATTATTATTATTATTATTGTTAAAGGCAACGAGCTGACAGAATCGTTAGCACGCTAGACAAAATGCTTGGTGGTATTTCGCCCGTCGCTACGTTCTGATTTCAAATTCCGCCGAGGTCGACTTTAACTTTCACCTTTTCGGGGTCGATAAAATAAGTACCAGTTGCAGATGGGTCGATGTAATCGACTCATTCCTCCCTCAGAATTCAACATTCTTATTATTATTGAATGAGAGAGCAGTGCATGCCATCAAAGTGACACTGGGGTAAAATTATACGAAGCCCACTATACCCATCGTGACTGCTCAACTGGTTAAGATCAAACAACTGACAAGCAAATCTGTGGTAATGAGCAGAATATTTGCAGTAGCCTATCTTTTATACCAAGGCAAAATAATGTACATGATAATACTTCCAACCAATTAAGATCAAAAGCAATGAGAGCCAGTGCCTGGTACTCCATCAGGGAATTTATTATTATTATTATTATTATTGCTATTGTTGTTGCTGTTGTTGTTGTTGTTGTTATTCTGAAAGACTCTCGGATTGCGGTGAATGTTGAAGTGGCGCCCGCCGAAACTCACGCTGGACTGCTGTGATGGACTCGTTATTATTCACGTAACTGTCGTAGGCAAACACGCGATGCTCTATTATCCACAGCGCCACAGTTTCACCTGAAAAGAAAAAAACTGCTAAGACACCGCAGACCGAATGGTACCTGTCGGACACATGTCCCTCCCCCGGGGCTGAGTAGTAGCCATTTCAAAAGCGTCCGTCCTCTCCATCCCACCTTGTGTGTGTGTAAATACGGACATGGATACACACGCGCATACAGATATATACAACACATATACATATATACACTTATATACACTGGTGTTTTACTGGCCACTAGCTTTGTTGTTAATGATTTACTGAGTCGATTTGCCTGCCTCAATTGAGATTTGACATTGGTATATTTCACATTTACCAGCCCTAAACTTCATATTAATCACTTAATCACAGCCACAGAAATGCAAAAAGCCAATTTGGTAAAGAAATTCCAACTGCAAATGCCAGAGCTTGCATCCAATTCTTATTCTATTAATTTATTGCGGTAGTATTTCTTTCCAAACTAATTCTATTTAGATATTCTATATTTCTATCGTTTTCTTCTTTTTTATGTAAGAAATTCCATTGGCACCAGATCTAATCATTACACAAGCTGCAGTATGCATTAGAAGGTTTACAGCCGCCCTATTTACACGTTAGCTACATAATTCCTTTAACGTTGTTAGCTTACCTGATAAGAGCTTTGTAGTCTTATCTATCTTATTCTCTTCTAACATCACGTGAACTCCTTTCAACATAAAACCCTGATTGTCTCTGCTCTGTTTTCAGAGAATATGAATCCTTATTTATTTTGTTCTTCTACATAATTTTCTATATTACTCTAATCATTTGCTTCTATTTTCAATCGGCTTTATTCTTTGTTCTTACACTGCAGTGATAGGTTGATTAGGTTTTTGTTTTAACTTTCTATTTCTGCAATTAAGTTGTCTTAGTTGCCTGTCTCAGTAATGTTAAGTCGCATCACAATCCGTGGTTTTACGCTTTGTTATGTCATGGTCTATGATTTTCATGTCACATGCTATTCCATGGCCTATGACACCGTTGTGATCTTTTGCCATAGCCTATGTCTTTGTAGTGATGTGTTGTACCACGGTTTATGATTTTATTATGATTTGTTGGGTCATAGTCTCTGATTTTCTTAATCCATCATATCACAGTCTCTGTGTGATTTTCTTGCGATCTATTGTGTGATAGTTTGTGATCATTTTGCGATTTGTTGTATCACTGTTTAGGATTTTGTTGTGGTATACTGTGATATTTTCAGTAACACTGTTGTCCTGAAACCTGTGTTTTTTTTTCTGTGTTCAGTATTATTCAATACTTTTACATTTTTTTTAGCATTTCTCAATATTTGATTAATGTTCTTTTTTTTATCATGTAAACCTTCTCAAAATTGATAACTTTATGCCCACCCTTTGTGAACAAATATCCCAACAGTTCTTTCATGCCATATTTGATTGCTTCGCTTGGGTTCGATCTAATAACGAAAAACATACTTTTACAGACTCTCAATATTTAACACTTGTGAAACTGTTTCACACGTTTGTTTCTTTTGTGTTCTATTATTGTCTAAATTTAATGCAACGTATTCAGCGCTCTCCTATGGAAGAGGTACCTCACGACTCTACCACCACAATACTTGTAGGAATAGTGGGTGCAAAAATGGATGGATGGATAGATATAGATAGATAGATAGATAGATAGATAGATAGATAGATAGATAGACTGAGTGGTAGGCGGATAGATATGGATATAATAATGAAGAATGAACATGTATATATATATAGATATATATATATATATATATAAGCATGTATATCTATATATGTGTGCGTATACATATATATATATATATATATATATA
>NC_068992.1:48908331-48910567 GCF_001194135.2 Octopus bimaculoides
ATCCATGTATATATAATATAATATATATGTGGATAATACACACATATATACATATAGATATGTATACATACATATATATATATATGTCGTTTCTTTTTATTCTTCATTATATTTATAATGTGTGCACGCGCGCGAGAATATGTGTGTTGTTCTTTAGGAATATTCAAGAATGTTCTTAACTATTCTTTATTTCTCTCAAAGAAATAGATGAAGAAGATACTATAATATCGATGATTGAACATGCTTTCTAAACATTCCAACATTAAATTATAATGAAATCCTCCCTTTGGCTGTTGTTACGAACGTCACTTTTTTTTATTCATAAAAAAGACGTTCGTTTATTTCTCGCTGATATAACTTCCTTAGAAGTGGGATCGGAGAAATATTTTACCTTCAATTAATATCACTACCATTGTTATGATTACTCACACATCATTCTAACTACCCTCACATTGTTAGAACTGCCACTCAAACATTATTAATAATTATTATTATTATTATCATTATTATTATTATTATCATTATTATTATTATTATTATTATTATTATTATTATTATTATCATTATCATTAATATTATTATTCTCGTATTATTCCTACATTTTACCTCCAACATTTTTTTTTATATTCAGTTATATTAATTCAAAACTGTATCTTCACAAACAAATCGCTACTTCAAGTTTTGAGTTTATCTATTGCTATAGATATTTGTTTAATAATTTTTGAGATAGATAGATAGATAGATAGATAGATAGATAGATAGATAGATAGATAGATAGATAGATAGATACGTACGTACATACATACATACATACATACATACATACATACATACATACATACATACATACATAAGAAAACTGAGCTAAGAGAGGTAACTCAGAGTGACCAGTGGCATGTATGTAAACAACAAATTCTTCATGTATTGAAACTATTTCGGCCCTTAGAGGATGTAAGAGGGTTACCAAATTGCAACCGAAAATAGCTCCATATGAGAAGGCAAGATATATGGCTTCCAAGAGCCGGAGATTAGATTTATCATCGTACACAGGAAGTCGGCAGATACCAGGCTGGTTTCTATGGATACTTAAAGGACAAACTTTCAGAAAATGCTTATGTTAGTTTTGGGGGGTTTTTTGTCTTTTTTTTTTCCTGAGAGTAGTAGCTTATGCGTCCTCTGTGGCTCTGTGAAACCAGTAGACCGTCGTCTCTGTACGGTCCCATTCTATTATCGAATAGGTGGTGCACTGCGCGTGCAGAAAATTCGTGAAGTTACGCGTAAGAACTGGGTTCCAGGTGGGAGTAAATGGTGGACGAGCTGTCTCGAAAAAGAATTTGCAGCACTCCAACGGAGGCTGCTCTCCATCTCTGACACCCTTAACTGCATATTGATATCAACTGATTTCTCCCACACTAATGGCTCTTTATAACGCTTCTGCTGCTTCCTTACGAATCTGACGCAAAGTTAGACGCAAAGGTAGAAATAATTGTATTTTTTATTCCATGCTGTACTCCATGCCATTCCGACAGCTGCGCAAATTTGAATACCCACACATATGTATATATACATACAAACACACGTATGTCTGCATGTATTTATGTATCCGTGAGTGTATATATTTGTGTGTGTGTACGTATCTTTTGACAAAAAGTATATTTGCGTTTATGTATGTGGGTAGTGACAGAATATTTATATATCCTAGCGAATTTGCAACTTCAACTTCGTTTCTTCTCCCACCTTCCAAGTTCTATTTACACACCTACCCCACTACACTGACTCTCTCCCCTCTATCTCTTCATCTCGCGCTCTCTTTCTCTCTATCTCTCCCTCTCTCTCTCTCTCTCTCTCACACACACACACACACACACACATACATACACACGCACTATCTTACATTCTGATCCCAAGAGAGTAATTATGACGAACGTATACAATTGTATATATACATCTACGCGCGGGGGTATGTGTGTGTGTGTGTGTGTGTGCGCGCGTGTATATGTGTGTATGTATGTACGTGTGTGTGAGTGTGTGTGTGTGTATGTGTGCGTGTATATGTGTGTATGTGTGAGTGTGTGTGTGTGTGTGCACTTACATATACACCCCCGAAAATGTAAACAACATACAAATGCAAACGCAAATGTATATTTATGCATATATGCATACACATATATTATTCACATTTTGTTGGCGTTGTCCGCGCACACCTAGAAGTATAAATACATATATACATACATAC
>NC_068992.1:48911802-48912736 GCF_001194135.2 Octopus bimaculoides
TATATATATATATATATATATATATATATATATATATATATATGTATGTATGTATGTATACACACATAATACATAATATATATATTATATTTCAAGAACAAGATGGCGATCATGCTGGAGAACTGCCTTGAAGTGATACGTGTGGTATCGATTTCTTTTGCCGTGCCGGTAGCTTACGGGCACCTATAATCGCTCATTTTTGCCAGCTGAGTGGACTGGAGCAACGTGAAATTAAGTGTTTTGCTCAAGAATACAACGCGTCGCCCGGTCCAGAAATCGAAACCACAATCTTACGATCATGATGCTGACACTCTAACCACTAAGCCACGCACCTCCACCCTTTTTTCATGGTAGAGTAATACTATCAGAGTGAATGGTCTGATAAGGCACATGAAGGTGCATAAAATTTCCATACAACATGTAAGCTATTTAAACCCTGTAGAAGGTTTGCGTCTTATCTCTTACATATGTTTGATACCACACAGGTCAAATGCGCTGGTCTTAAGAGTCATCTCAGAATACACAGACGTAATACAGATTATTAGGATGATGCCGATATTAATTGATACGGCTATCATCTGCCAAGATGAAGTGATCATATATATACACAACGAATACAGAGACACAGAGAGAAGCATGCGTACGGGCATGAAAAAATACTTATGTAACGATATAAGGACAAAGGTCAACGGAAGGTATGTTCCATAACAAATCTGAAGACAAGTGCGTGTTAATAATATTCTTGGAAAAGGTGAAGCATCTGAAAAGATAAAATGTCTGTTTTCATTCAGACACGAAACGAAACTAACCGTATTTATAAACCCATACCAATACAGACGTACGCAAAATCAACTATATATTACTAGGACGATAGAATGATAGATAGATAGATAGATAGATAGATAGATAGATAGATAGATAGATGGATAGATAG
>NC_068992.1:48912746-48915807 GCF_001194135.2 Octopus bimaculoides
TAGATAGATAGATAGATAGATAGATAGATAGATAGATAGATAGATAGATAGATAGATAGATAGACGCACACACAGATACATATAGACATATATTTATATATACATATGTGTGTGTGTGTTGAGAGAGAGTAAGAGAAAGAGAGAGGAGAAAAAGTAAATAGTTTTAAGTATTCAGGAAGTATGCATGCGCAAAATAAGTAGGTATATTTAATCTTCAGTGGAAAGACACTTGTGTGTGTGTGTGTGTGTGTGTGTGTGTGTGTGTGTGTGTGTGTGTGTGTGTGTGTGTGTGTGTGTGTGTGTGTGTGTGTGTGTGTGTGTGTGTGTGTGTGTGTGTGTGTGTGTGTGTGTGTGTGTGTGCAAGTGTAAGTGTATATACACACGCATATATGTATTCACAATCACACACATACACAGACACACACATTATTGATCTTAATCTCTAAACGTCGCTAAAATAACTCCCCAAAACGTTTGTAATAATGCAACGTAGCCTAAATATTTCGTAAAAGAAATTAATTCGATGAAATAGAATAGCAATATACATGTTGCAATGTAAAAATGTAGATGTTGTGGAATCTAGTGTTATGTGCCGAAATATAGTGGTTTGGTATTACATAGGGTTTTAGACCCTTTACGGGTGTACGAATAATGATATTGAGAGTAATTACGTACAAATTTATATTATACACACACAGATATACAGATATATCTTTTACTTGTTCCAGTCATTAGACTGCAGTTATGCTGGGGCACCATCTTAATTAAAAAAGATCCTTTCTGAGTCATATAGACTCACGCGACCAATTTCCCGGTTTCTATAGCGCGTATGTATTAATCCCCTGGACAGGACGCTTGCCCGCCGCAGGATTACTCATTTTTGCCAGCTGAGTGAACACACATATACACACATACACATATATAAATGTATATATATATATATATATATATATATATATATATATATATATATATATATATATATATATATATATATAAACAATATATGAGTATATGCATATATATGTACATGTATGTATATACCTTCATCCACATGTACATATAGATACATTACTAGGTACATGACGTGGCAAAAGAACATGGACAAAATGGTAAACAAGGTACAACAAACAAGCAGGCCACATAGAAACATCTCCTTCATCAGTTGCCACCATTAAAACCCCGACGTTTCGAAGAATTAAGGCAGTGCGCATCGTTAAGATGGCTCTTCCCACGAACACAAATTAAATTGTTTTTGTGGAGGGTAGTGGCGGACGGAAAACAAGACAGGAAAACGAAACGGTGAAATAAACAAGCAAAATGTCTGTACAGCCAGACGTGAAGTGTGTATGTAATGAACGCTGTGAGGCACGAACTGGAGGGGCAAAGAAGTACGTGCGAGCTTGAGGAGTCGAAGAACGAAAATGAGCAACGAGAGGTAGAGAGGGAGAGAGATAGTAGTAGTAACAGTGAGAGGCGAAGGACGAGCAGCGAGAGATAGAGAGATAGTAGTGACAGGGAGAGGCGAAGAACAGTAGAGGGAAGAATGGGAGGGGGAGATAGATATAGAGATAGAGAGAGTCGCGTTAAAAAATAGTTTAAACTTACTGTATAAAGGTTAACGCGTGCGTTCTGTCGTGATACAAACAATATATGAGTATATGCATATATATGTACATAAGTTACAGAGAGGACACTTACAGCTACCACATCACACACACACACACACATATATATATATATACATATTTGTAGGGGGTGGGGTGCGTATGTGTTCCCGAAGCTTCTGCCTTTGCTGGTATCGTTACTGTTGCTATTCATTAGGTGGAGATACACCTTCGTCGTATTTGAAAACGAAAGTCGAACAATACTTTTCCTTCTTTTTTATCGAATCTTCCACCACCTTTCTCTCTCTCTCTTACTCTCTGTCCCTTTCTCTCCTTCTCTCTCTGTCCCTTTCTCTCCCCCTCTCTCTCTCTCTGTCCCTTTCTCTCCCTCTCTCTCTCTCTCTCTCTCTCTCACTTTCTCTTCTTGTGGCATACCTACAAGCATATAAGCATGGTACATGAAGAGAAGCCAGATGCATAGATAAGTAAATAGATACATTCATAAGGGTTATACATGCATAACTAATTAACATTACGATAATTAGAGATAAACTTCGGGATAATTTCATACAGAATTTCGATATTAATTGAAGATTAATTATAAAGTAGATTATTAGTATAGGTGAGAATGCTAAATGACTACGTTGCTATAGTCTTGGAACATATTTGGGAATATTATTATCTATTCATTTCCATCTCGTAACAAATCATGTCATGGCTAAGAAATGGAGTGTGTGTGTATCTGCAAATTTTGAGCATTCTATAGTTGCAAGAAATTAAAGGTAAAAGTAAAGTTTCTTTCTCGAGTCATGCCGACTCATAAGGGTCCGCTTTTCCGGGTTTCCGTGTTGTATAAATTTCGCACCCGGACGCGACGCCGGTCCGTCGCAGGATCACTCATTTTTGCTAGCTGAGTGGAGAGGAGCGACGTGAAATGAAGTGTTTTGCTCAAGAACACAATGCGGCGCCCGGTCCAGGAATCGAAACCGCTTTTTCCCCCATCAACAGTCATGACTTTGATAGTGCAGCCAATTAAGGGACTCTCATTACCATGACTTGGTTTTATGTTAAAGTGTCCTTCTCCTAGAAGAGTTACCTTCGCCATGGCTAATGAGCCTCATCTGCCCCCACGCGCACACACAGACACGATATATACATATGTACACATTTAAAAGAAAAAGATATAAAATTTAAAAATTTGAAATAACCCATCTTCGGACACAAATGTCCCATCTTCGGTCACTAGATGCCCTTTTTAATTACTGATATGACATAATATGTCACATGTGTTTGTATATTGTTTTTATTGTCCTCTTAGTTGAAAAATAAACAGGTAAATTGACATAATACAATGTCTGCAAGTTGATGAATACCACATATTCCCCTCCATTTTCTTATTGCTATATAAATTAAGGGTAAAATTTCCTTTTACCCGCACCCATTTATCGCACTTG
>NC_068992.1:48916504-48919555 GCF_001194135.2 Octopus bimaculoides
ATATATATATATATATATATATATAACTATTTTAGTCTATGTAATTCTTTTTCTATGCTACTCTTTATGCTATCTGGCGTTATTTATAATATTTTAGGAGTTATTTTAGCTCCTTTTTACAGCTTTACTTCAGTTCGATAATCTATAGATATGCCTGTGTATCTTTTGAAACTGAATATATCAACGTATTTTCCGCGTGTATACTCTGTGATTATTTATTTAGTTTTATACAGTTTTATTTATCTTCATATTTTTATACAAGATGAAATATGTTTCTTCCCCGGTACAATGTTGCTTCTTCACTCACCTATGCTAATGAAAATATACAAATATACACACGTGTGCAACATATTGCAATACGCACATGCATACATACATTCATGCATACATACATACATATATACATTCATACATACGTACGTACGTACATATTTTTGTGCGCTCGTATGTAGGTAGGTGTTTTTCTTCCCACTTACAATACGTACACACACGTATATGATTGTGTCTCTATTTGTATGGATATGAAATAACTAAATATCTGGGTTTTCGTGTTTGAATAAAAACCTAGATATTTTGTCGTTTGTTGTGCTTCGTCTTTTGTCAGAATCTAACAATGAACGAACACCAGCATTGAGATGTGTTCAGAAAAATGCTGTGCGTTGACTTTCGAACCAATTGGTTGTTTGTATGGTTGGATGGATGGATGGATGGATGGATGGATGGATGGATGGATGGATGGATGGATATGTGGCTGTGTGATTCTTTTGTGTGTATGTATATATAAAAGTATGCATGTATTTAGTATGTAAATATATATAGAAATGAATGTATATATATGTGTGTGTGCCATTGTGTGTATAAATGTGTGTGCCTCTCATTGTATATGGGTACATATGTCTGTGTGTGTGTGTGTGTGTGTGCGTATGCATGTATATTATTTGTATAATTATATGACCCTTGATTGGACAGCACTGGTGCTGGGCTTTGTTAACCTTTTCTTGTCTTTGAAACAGCATCATTGATGCGTTGACTGAAGACTTGTTTTATGAGCAACTGGGTTTTCCATTAAAAATACTTTGTCCATGCCTACGCCGAGAAGAGAGAGGCTTTCTTGCTCCTAGTTAAATACATAATCAAAAATGAACAACGGAATTGTTAGAGGATTTTCAATGTCTTAGCTTTTGTGTAACTGGAATTAAACTATCCCTTATTTCTAATACATATTTGGTTGTCTCCCAGTAGGAAGTTCATAGCATATTTTTATCTGAATGGCTAAAAGCTGAAACACTGGTGTATTCAAAAATATATTGGTATTCATATATTTTATCATGGCTTCCCAATAATCTTTCTGCATTTTATCTACAAGAGAATGTGTAAGGCCCCGAAACCGTGTAGATTCTTTCTTGATGACCCCTGAAACCTTCTGGCATCCGGTATGTGGAGTTTTTGACTGCACCTGCACAAGAAAGTTGTATCCAAGTTTGTATTTCGACTGCTAAAAATTGAAACACTAGTGTATTCCAAAATATATTTGCATTCATATATTTTGACATCAAGGCTTCCCAATAATCTCCCTGCATATTATTCACAAAATGAACTGTTTCTAAAAGCAATTTTCGCTGCTTTGTACTACCCTATTTTCCAGCATACAAATCCTAATTTTCCACACCAAAACTGCGGGTCAAAAAAAGTAGAATCGACTCATATACCAAGACCGCTCTGAAGGACCAAAAACTTCATGCGAAATATAGCAGGATTTGAAAGGATCGTGCCATACTTAAATTTCTAATCTTTTATATTTTACTTCTTTCAATCATTAGACTTCAGCCATGCTGTGTGTCTTCGGCATAGCTAGTAAAATTGGCCGTTTTGCAACTAACAGCATACCTGAGAGGACCCCCACAAACAGCAGTGGCCCCAAGAAGTTCTCTGAGACACTCAACTCACTATTTATGTCTCTTTGGAGAGAGCTCCATTGGCTGCTTCTGTTTGGCTTTTGTCTTTTAAGAAGTCATGTAACCACTCTCCCAGTTTTCCTTAGTTACCACCTCGGTCTCAAGAAGGCTCCGGAACTTGACGCATGCGTTCCTTACTGTGTCCCTGGGATGATCTTCGAACACTTCTTTGATCTTGGCCGCCAGTTCGGCCTTGGTGTTGCAGAGCGGTTGGAGTCTTTCTCAACCGCGTCCCACGCAGCAATCCATAGGATTACAATCGGTGGAATTATAAAGCGAGAAAGTGGGGCAGGTAAAGTATCTCCTTACTCTTGGCATAGGCTGTCAAAAGTTGTCCCTTGCGCATCATATGCGAGTGGTAGCGAAGGTCCTCATTCAACGCTAGCTTCATAGTGGTGACACCGGCAACCATCGCTTTCTTGCCAAAGCCCAGATTTCCTTGATTGGTTCTTCCATCACCCTGTCATGTAGTTATTGGAGGAATTTTCCCGTGCGGATGCAAACAGAATGACTGCTGTATCCTTTTCTGTTGGCCACGGCTGCTTAGTCTCCATGTCACGTCTTACAGTTTAACAATGTTCACAGAATATTGAGCAGCAGTCATGTTTGCGCCGACATTTTGACACCCGGCGCGAATCATTATCATACAGGTAACAGTTTTCCAATATTCAGATGGCTTCCAGTCCTCCTTGTCAGCTGACTTTTTCTCAGTTACAAGTTTAATTTTTATGCTCTCCAAATCCGTTAATCGTTCATCAATACACCAAGTTGTTCCTGAAATAGAAAGGCATACATACACACACAAACATATATAGAAAGACAGAAGGAAATAGGGGAACGACAGAGACAGAGATACGGATAGATAGATAGATAGATAGATAGATAGATAGATAGATAGATAGATAGATGGATAGATGGATAGATGGATAGATAGATAGATAGATAGATAGATAGACAGATAGACAGACTAAAAAAGGAGAGATAAACATTCCTCAGATTTAACACGAACATCCTGTTTATGCATGTGTGTGAGTGTGTGTATGTGTGTCTATGTAAAAGGGAGCCATATATATATTGTATATTATATATATATATA
>NC_068992.1:48919677-48921186 GCF_001194135.2 Octopus bimaculoides
TGTGTGTGTGTGTGTGTGTGTGTGTGTGTGTGTGTGTGTGTGTGTGTATATAAGTGTATCTTTTGAAGATTATATCAACTGATTTTGCACTTGTATGCTATATGGATATTTACATAGTATTTTACAGACATACTTATTTTCATATAAGTTAGAACATGTTTCTACCAATTGTACTATTATTAATCACTTGGCTTCTTTGTGCTTATATATAAACTTATACAAACCTATGTGTATATGTATATGTGTTATGTGTGTGTGTGTGTGTGTGTGTGTGTGTGTGTGTGTGTGTGTGTGTGTGTGTGTGTGTGTGTGTGTGTGTGTGTGTGTGTGTGTGTGTGTGTGTGTGTGCGTGTATGTGTGTGTGTAGTGTTGCTGTTGCTATACGTTCAGGAATATATATATATATATTGGAATCTGTTTGTTTACGTATTTGTATAGACAGGTAAACATGGTTAGTTTTGCAGACATTTGGTCGTTTGAGGTGCTTCGTCATTTGCAAGAATGGGGACAGAGATGTCACATGAATACGCATATTTCTCATATAAATCCTGTACCTTGTGTGTACATACATGCTTAGCGACGACGTTCTCGGGGAAACTCTGGTCTTTTCCGGAGGACTATCGGGTCGAGGCCTATCGATGATTACCAGAAATCTGTATACAAATCTGCATGTATACATACATACATACATACATACATACATACATACATACATACATACCCTGTTGATGTTGTTGAAATTCCAAAGAAGGTGTCTTGGATTTAGGCTAGAAACCGGCTCTTCCTCTATTGGCAAGAAATCTTGAAACAAAACTGAATAATGACACACATACAAGAAACAAACAATTTCCACTTTACGACCATGTCCTCGGTCCTTTGCAATTTCATTCATTCTTACTTGCAGCCTTTGGGTCTCTATGTCTTGGACCGTGTGCTTTTTGATGTTTGCGCAGTTGTAACTAACTTTTGTGTTGTTTCTCTCGAACAGCTTGTGATATATATACAGTCGAAGGAAGCAGGATATGAGTAATACCGGGGCATTTTTGTTACTTGTGTTGCCATCTTTAGGCTGAAGGGCGACTTGAACTCGGTGATGT
Source organism: Octopus bimaculoides (assembly GCF_001194135.2). Taxonomy (NCBI): domain Eukaryota; kingdom Metazoa; phylum Mollusca; class Cephalopoda; order Octopoda; family Octopodidae; genus Octopus; species Octopus bimaculoides. The sequence goes on from NC_068992.1 coordinate 48,920,775, forward strand.
GTTTGCTTTATGGTTCGTTGTGTCACTGAGAAATTTTCTTCAAACACACACATACAAAGGAATACACACACACATACATACACGCATACGTGTCTATATATGTGTGCATATATGTAGGTATACATTCATAAATATACATATACATATATACGTGTATGCATGTATATTTATTTTTATAGATTATTTCTATTTATACATATGAATATAGAAACATACACAAGCATATTATCTATACGTTAGTGTGTGTCTATGTATATAGACGTATGTTTATATATATATATATATATATATATATATATATATATATACAATCGTGTGCGTGTTCAGCCAACGACCTCATTGCTTTTTTAACGTTTATCTGTTTTCGGACTTTTTCGAGATAGTGGTAACGATGGTGATGATGATGATGGTG
>NC_068992.1:48923807-48930110 GCF_001194135.2 Octopus bimaculoides
CATCCTTTTTGTTAGCTGTTATTATTATTATCATTATTATTATTATTATTATTATTATTATTATTTCACCTTTTTTTATTATATTTTTTATATTACGGTTTTTCTTTTTCTTCTTTTATCTTTCTTCATTTGACTTTATTTCTAGTTTGTGTTTTGTTTTCCATTTTTTCAGGTTGCTTCTTTTTTTTTTTTTACTTTATCTTTTCATTTATGTGTTGCCGCCAACATAAAACATAATCGTGACACGGTCCTGCAGTGGACTTGAAAAAGGTGATCAATGGTTGGGGAGTTGATCTGCTATAATAGATGAGGTGTGTTCCATCGTGACTGATGCTCACCATTTCATTATGATCAACTGGAGAGTCTCTTCAATTCATAAGTGAGTGTGTTGCCAGCATTTTAATTTGAAGTTCGTGATCACATCACTATACAAACTGAACCAAAATTACAGAAGTGTGTCATAGATATTATCAAAGATTGGCGGGCTTTTGTTGGCCATTTTCTTTACCAATTTTTTCGTCTTATTTCATTTTTCATTTTTATTTCTATTTCTTTCAGTTAGGTATCATTATTATTATTATTATTACCATTATTATTATTATCATTATTATTATTATTATTATTATTATTATTATTATTATTATCATTATTATTATTATTATTATTATTATTATTATTATTATTATTATTATTATTATTATTATTATTATTATCATTATTATTATTATTATCATTATTATTAACAATAGTAGTTGTAGTAGTTGTAGTATATTTAAGTTATGACTATGATTATAATATTTTCAAGTTACTACTATTATTATTATCGTTATCATTATCATTATCCTTATTATTATTATTATTATTATTATTATTATTATTATTATTATTATTATTATGTTTTGAAGTTAAATCTTGTTTTTTTTCTTTGTGTTTATAATTTTCTTCTTATATTTTTTTTCTTAAAATTGCTTCAACCGCTTTCATATCGACAGCAAAAGGAAGATGTTATAATAATAATAATAGTAATAATAATAATAATAATAATAATAATAATAATAATAATAATAATAATTGATGGTGATGATGATGATGATGATGATGATGAAGATGATGATGATGAGAATGATGATGATGAGGAGGATGATGATGATGAGGATGATGATGATGATGATGATGATGATGGTAATGATGAAAGAAAGAAAAAGAGCTTTCCTAAAAATTCTACACGAAACCATTTCTTTCTGCTTTGTGTATGTGCATGTGTTTATATGTGCATATGTGTATGTATGTATGTGTGCGTGCATGTATTCGCAATCTTTTTCTTTCGTTCCTTGCTATTTTCCCCCAGTTAATAATCAACATTTTTCAATGATTCCAGAAAGAGAAATAAAAGAAAATTTTCTGTGACTTCAAATGAAAAGCATAATTCGATGGATCAAAATATTTGAGAAATATTATTATTTTTTTTTTAGAAATTCCAGAAAAAAATTAGTCGCATGTGCGCATGCGTATGAATATGAGTGCATATGTGTGTCTGTGTGTGTGTGTGAGGCGTAATGATCTTTATAGAGGTTGGCTCACCAAGTGGTTGACGCTTGGACCAACATCGTATGTCATAGGTTCAATCCCAGTAATGTTCATAGCTGCGTCGTTGTGGTGGTGTTTCTTGGCTTAACGCTTTGTTCCTTTACACTTAGATCTCGCTTGGAATAAATATATTGGCCCTGGACTGAGCTGAGAAATGCACAGACCCAGTATCAGCTCTAATACCAAGGATATGCCCTACAGGTGTATGCTTAGAAGCGGTCCCATCTATTCTTGCCATTTTAGGTAGTAGTAGTAGTAGTAGTAGTAGTAGTAGTAGTAGTAGTAGTAGTACTGAAGTTGGTAGTATCGACTGACGCTTTCCCCTCAAAATTGCTGGCCTTGTACCTACATTAGAAGCTGCTCCTGTGGGAAGGTGATACGGCAGAGGCGCTAGAACGTAGAAAAATTGTTTAATTGTATTTGTTCTTGCTGTTTATGTTTCGAGTTCAAAAACCTACTCAGTTTTGCCATTCATCTTTTCATACGTGCAGAGTCGATAAAATAAAGTACCTGTCAACTGTGTGAATGATGGAATCGACAAACACCCACTTACTCAGAACTTCTGGCCTTGTACCTAAATTAGAAACAATTATTATAAGAAGTAGTAACAGAGGTGGTAGTAGTCAGTATTATTATCAGCTGTAGTAATATTGGTGGTGATGTCTAACCGAAGACTGGATCTTTGGATTAGTTTTTTTTTTGCTATATTTCTAGAGATAACTGCTGTGCTTTCTTCCACCGGTTTTTCTTTAAATCCTAAACGAGCACAAAGCAATGGAGAAAGCTAAATAACGAAGACATTTGTTCTGAGAGCCTACAGTTTCTACCTAACGCCCTCTCCTTAATAAATAATTGTGATTTATTTTCACCAGGCACCAGATCAATGTTTGTAAGGAGGTAGTGTGAAGAAGTGTATGTATTATTACAAACTATTCCTTCGAATCTTCAAAGAAACGAAAGTTCAAAGTTCGTCTTTACTGAGATTTAACACAGACTTCAGTGCATCGAGTCTACATTCCAGTCTATTGTTCCTAGTTCTTGTTAAAACACTGCCTTCTGTTAAATGTCTGACAGTGGGTGTCGTATATAAAATAATAATTTTTCAGAATAATCTTTGGAGTTGAAAATATTTTTTTATAAATATTTTACTACTATATTGCGTTTCCAGTGATATGACACCTGTTCTCACTGCATTTACATTTAGGATGTACCAGAGAATATAAATCAACCTCAGCACATAACTGGTACTTTCTTTTACCGAAAGGCAAAATTCGACTCAGAAAATAAAGAGCCTTTGGGGGATGAAACCAGGCTATAATGGATACTGGTACAAATGCATAGAGGTAGAAGTAAGTCAAAAGACATGCTAAAATTGCACTCCGTCAGAATAGGGTTATGCACCAACAGAAGGAAAACCTGAAACAAACATTGCTTTTATAATGTTAAGGAAACAAAGACGGCGAGCAGACCGGACAAAATTCTTAGCATTTTGAGTTCAAATTCCGCCGAGGTTCCCTTTGGCTTTCATCCTCTCAGGTTCGATAAAATAAGTAGCAATTAAACAATGGAGTCGATATGATTGATTAACTTCCTCCCACAAAATAACTCAGGCATTTTTTTTCGTATCATTTTTCTTTTCACCTTTACTGATACCATTAAATACATTCCTTAAACAGAACACTGCGTGCGATTCAGTATTTCGCTATTTATTTATTTATTATTTTTGTATATATATTTATAGTGATTTTTTTCGCATGACTTTTCCGTAGAATATTCGAAACTTTAAACATTTAAGGGTTTTTAAGGTTTTAACTTTTATTTGTCTTTATTTATTGTAATTCAAGATCTAGACATTAAATGGCGGTTTTATATGTATTTGTATATCTGAATATATTTTAATATTCCGTTGAATATCTGTGGCCCTCATTATCTGCAGTAATCGGGACGATTCTGAAGGGACGATATATATATATATATATATATATATATATATATATATATATATATAGAGAGAGAGAGAGAGAGAGAGAGAGAGAGAGAGAGAGATATGTATTATGTATATGTATGTATATCAAATTAAATATACAACGGAAAGAGCTACTAATAGTTTCATGCTATTATTATGATACTTGAACAGACATATAAAATACGCCATGTACTTTAAAGCAATCGTTCAGGCTCTGTTTATGCGTTATATACAGAGCAATGGGGAACCTCAACGGCAGATTGACAGAATGCATATGTAGAAGAGGATACCATCTGCAGGGCGTAATTAAGGCAAGTTATTTACTTTCTGTCAACAAAATCTTTTTGTTGGGTTTGGATTTTTTCTATTTTTTTGTTGGTTTTTTCAAAAGATCCCATTTTATAGGGTCACCTGCATAATTTTAAAAAGAAAACAAGGACGCTGGACACTAAGCAAATAAGAAAAACGTGGAGAAAACTTGAAGAAGGTTGGTGCAAAAACTAGAACACGAAAAAGAAACGAAATATATATGTATGTATGTATGTATGTATGTATGTATGTAGGTATGTATGTATGTATGTAGGTATGTATGTATGCATGTATACAGGTTTTCCCAAAATCATATTCACATCTTCCACAAGTTAAGGACCAAAACACTTGCCCGAGGTAGGTTTCTTCTCTGATGACCTTTCTGCTGTTCAGCTCTCTTGAGAATGTCTTACCACTGAGATCCATTAATCAACATCATTGCATGTTAAATATTCTTAAAGCTTTAATTTGCTTGCCTACGTTCTCCAATGAACTCTGATCAGTTATGTGTTTTTTTTCTTTTTCTGAATATCTTTGAAATTGTAATGATAATTTATGGACACCTGTACATATATAAATAAATAAATAAATAAATAAATAAATAAATATATATATATATATATATATATATATACACACTTTATACATACTTATATATACATATACATATATAGATACATATGTATGTACATATACATACATGTCCATATTTACGTACGTACATTAATAGAAACATACGTGCGTGAACATAGACACACACACACACACACATTTATATATATATATATATATATATATATATATATATATATATATATATATATATATATATATACATACATGTAGATTGGTACATATCTATAAGAAAGCATTTATCGTACACACCACTTGAATATGAAAGCATTTATCGTAGGCAACACTTGAATTGTTAGTTTAAGTTAATATCGTGTGGCAGGTATGGAAATGGATGATTTCCATAGTTGTAAGTAAGATGGAAGTAGAGATGTAAAATTAATAGTCAGTCAGGCAGTAGTAGAGTTAATGGTAATGTGAAGACGTGAAAGGAACTTATTCTTATTATGTTAAATATATTATATAACGAGAGATGATGGCTTCTTGCCGAAGTCTGTGCTAAAAGGTGGAATGGTGACGAAGATAGCTGATGGTACAGAAGATAGGGAAATAGCAAGCGTAATTGAGTGAATGAGAGACTGAGACAGATTGAATATTGCAAATAGATACGAAGATACATGCACACACACACACAAATATCATCTGTTCTTGACCAGTTTCTTTCCTGTTTATTGAGCTCTCTGGCAAAGTAATTTGTGCCAAAGAAATATTTCCATATATTAGGAAAGTGTTTATTCTTATAATTCGTATAACTCCTTGGGATCATTTCATTTTTATCCTTTGTTTTTTTTTTTTCTTTACCTTAATTTCCTGACTCGAACACATTTGTAAAGGCAAATGTAACGTGTTTGTGTCTTGCAAATGTTTCTACCTTTATGGTATAGTCTGAAGAGGATATACAATATATTACGATTTTTTCTTTGTTTTTTTCTTTTGTTTTTTTTTTTCTTAACATGTGGTTTAATATTTTGCACAGCCTCAAAAATGGTGAGAACAATCTGTATAGAACAAAGAAACACAGGGGAGATAACCACACAATTTAACTTGAAATTAATTAAATATAGAATACAGTGGAGAAGGAGTATATTTTAAGGTGAAAGAGTAACAACTATGAACAAGTTTCTATGTTATTACACTTCGTCTAAAACAACTGATGCGATTTAATATGAGCGGAGCAGGTCTGTAGTTAGCACCTTACTGTGAAAGTATATACTTACGTGACACTGCACCCCATTTTTACTTTTAATCAATTTAAATTTCTCAACCATCGTCCACTACGCTTGCGCCTATTTTTCATTGTTTTAATATAGCAGAAATCCAGGGACCATTCTTAAAAACGTGTGCCTCTCTCTGTGTGCATGTAGGTATTGTGCGTATGTGCATGAGTTGGTGTGCTGGACTTAAGGCTTGAATTCATAACGACTTTTGGTAATGGGTTTATCCAGTCTATAGTAAGTATACGTTCCATTCCCTCTATCTATCTGTCTATTTAACTATCTGGAAGTCTTGTCTAGTGAATGCTTCAAAAAAAGATGGGTGAATGTAGCAAGGATGGCACGTGTGAACGACGGAGCCATCTTGAGCATAACCCTATGAACGAGAAAAAAAAATAAAACAAAAAGGCAAAAGAGAGTCACTTACTGTTATAGTATCTTCAATGAGAATATTGACCAAGGTTACCGTGGTCTTTTCCGTGGGCTTTTCCTTCCACGGCTAAACCTAAACTGTCCTCCCCTCTTTTTACACGAGAACATTACTGTGTGATACACGATCCCTATTGATCGGCCTTTCCTTTTCTTTTTTTTTTC
>NC_068992.1:48930563-48931558 GCF_001194135.2 Octopus bimaculoides
AAGGTGGGTGAATGTAGCAAAGATGGTGCGTGCGAGTGACGATACCTCTTTGAGCATGATCCTATAAATCGAAAAAAAAAAAATTAAACCTGCTGAGGTTACCATGGTCTTTTCCGTAGGCTTTTCTCTCCATGGATAAACCTAATGTTACCCCATTTTACACAATTGACATTTTCTGTGATATACGATACCCCTATTTTTTTTTTTTGCCCCTACCGATCCCTTTTGATCGGATTTTTTTTTTTTCTCTTAAAGAAAAGCTCTACAGTTGTATTTGTCCCCTCTGTGTGCAGCCCTGTGTGGCTAATAAAAGAAAGTTATCTATCTACCTACCTACCTACCTATCTATCTATCTATCTATTTATCTATCTATCTAACTATATATCTATCTATCGTTCTACCTATCTATCTATCTTGTATTCGGTCAAACATCTGTGTCTATCTTTCTGTTTGTCTGTTTCGTAGTTGATCATTTGTGTGATAGATAGATAGATAGATAGATAGATAGATAGATAGATAGATAGATAGATAGATAGATAGATAGATAGGCAGCTAGACAGAGAGGCAGACAGGCAGACAGGCAGACAGACAGATTGTACACAAATAAATTTAGAGAAATGAATATATATAAATATTCACTTTCAAATAACACCACATGAAATTAAAAAACATAGTCGTGTTTTCAAAACAGCAGATTTGAAAGAAAACCTGTTTCCCATTATATGTGTGTATGTGTATGTGCGTATATGTGTTTATTTGGTGTCTTTGTGTATGTGTGTGTGTCTCTGTGTGCATATACGTGTGCATATGCATGTGCATGTATGCATAATTATGTATCTATATATGTGTGTGTGTGTATGTATGTATACATATGCATGCGTGAATGTAAACGTAGGTACATAAGTTTATGTATGTGTATATATAAATGTGTGTGCGCGTATATATACGTGTGTATATAAGTATGTATGTATATATGTGTGTGTATGTATATATAT
>NC_068992.1:48931618-48932597 GCF_001194135.2 Octopus bimaculoides
TATATATATATATATATATGAATATATAGCGGTTAATGGTGGCTTGTTGCCGAAGTTTGTGCTCAACGAAAAAGAGTAAAGAAAATGTAGTCGATGATGTATATAAATAAGACAAGTAAAACGGTTAGAGGTCCGTGTGTATGTGTGTATCTATATCTTTGTGCATGTGCGTGCATTTGTGTGCGCGGCGCGGGTATGTGTGTATGTGTGCGTGCCTACGTGCGGGTATGAGTGTGCGTATGTGAGTGTGAAGATATACAAAAAGAAACTATGCTAAATGCTGCGCAGGAGGAAATAAACAAGAGATAGTATAAAGTGCAATGGTGTTGAAATATGTCGGAAATGTTGCTTCCTGTACAGGCATAATATTCTTGTTAGTCTCGCTAACGATGGCAATTGTTGAGTTAAAGGTATTTGCAGAATGTGAGGCGGTAACTTAGCGACGTTTCATGTCACTCAACGATTATGTTCACTCAGAACTGTTAAAAAGAGACTGATTGACAAGTATATCAGCTGAACGAAACGCAGACGTTAGCCTTACAGAGTTACTGAAATACCAGACCCAGTGACGGCCAGATAATGATATGAGAGATCTTTTGAGTCAGCAGAAGATTTTCGATAGACAAGTAGACAGAGGGAGCGCGGTGGTGGGGAGATAGATAGATAGATACATACATACATACATACATACATACATACATACATACATAGTAATATATCTAAGAATATATTTGCACATGCAGTAAATATGTATATATAAAGTTTTTATACATGTGTGTGTGTGAGTGTGTGTGTGTGTATACATATACACGTGTATAAACATATTTGGGGATGTTTCTATGTGGCCTGCTTGTTTGTTGCACCTTGTTTACCATTTTGTCCATGTTCTTTTGCCACGTCATGTACCCAGTTATGTATCTATATGTACATGTGGATGAAGGTATATACATACATGTACATATATATGCATATACTAATA
>NC_068992.1:48933118-48934747 GCF_001194135.2 Octopus bimaculoides
GGTTTCAGAGTTCTTTTAGCAAATAAAATAATTTGCTAGGCGAAGTCTTCATCAGCAGGTACACCTAGATTAAGCATATAAGCACGAGGCGATCCAGCATATGCCCCGTGCTTATACATTCTAATTTTTTTAAACTACCGCGCAAGCGCAGCTCCTCGTCGGCAGTAAATAAAAATGATGTCAGCGTTTCATTCGAAAATTTTCCAGAAAAAAACATTTAGAGAACTGAATATATATAAATATACACTTTCAAATAAACCCACACGAAATTAAAAAACACAGTCGTGTTTTCAAAACAGCAGATTTGAAAGAAAACCTGTTTCCCATTATATGTGTGTATGTTTGAACATATTTATTTTTCATTCCCTTCAAAATTTATCCCTAATAGTGGCTTGGATTTTAGCTGTTCCTTCTAGCGTGCAAGAATCCTATGATGGATACCTCTTATGTGTTTAAATGTACACTGTAAAAGGCAGGCGGCCACGTGGTTTTATGTTTATGAGCGTAAAATAAGGATGTTTTCTGACAATAAACTATTTGTAAGCACAAACCCGTGTGGATGCCGGATTTTGTTTCTTCCAAGGCCACAGGCAAACGAAATCGCACCCACCAAAGTTTCCTCGCTAGTTCAAAGGGGTAAAGGCATCCCAAATGCCAGGTTTATTTGTAAGTGCATGTGTGTGGAAGGATAGAACAGAACACCCGAAAATCAATATGAGTTTAAACTGGTCGAAAAACAGAGACTAAAAGCTGGAGGTGATAAGCGAAATAGTCTCAAAGTTCTGTTGCAATAACTTAAAAATACAGATATGTATGTCCCGGAGAGTTCCATTTGGGGTTGTTTCGTTGGGAACGTCTCATTAAAAGTCAAGTTGTTGTCAATTCCTTTTGGCAAGAATACTGAGCTAGGTTAACAAAACATTAGATACAATGGTTTGGACATTTTCAACCGTTCTTAATATTTTCCAGCTAAGTGATCAACAGAAAAGTAGAGAAATAAGTAACAATAAATGATAGCTACATACATCATTTATCTTCAACATCTCGCTCTAACTTCGACTGGTTTCGAAGTTAATGTAGCATCGCTGCTGGAATTTAAGGAAATGTTTTCGGCAATGTCAGAATCACTCGAAGTAATTCTTAAAAAATTATCTTTAGTGATTTATTTTGGTTGCGAAGTAAAATTAAGAAAAATACCAACGAAGTAAATTTGGATTTTATAAATGGGAAGAAGGAATCGTTCTGTTAAAGGTTCATAGAGAAATTTACCTAAATCTCTCACTCTAAAAGAGCAGTCAGTGTGAGCATGTGGGTGTATGTGGGGGTGTGCGCGTGTATGTGTGTGTGTGTATGTGTGTGCATGTGTGTGAGCTTGTGTGGTATGTGTATCTATCTGTGTATATCTGTTGTGTCTGCTTACGTACTTCGAAATGAATGACGGTATGTATTTGTGTGCGCGCGCGTGCGGTGTGTATGTGTACCTGTAAATGCATGATAGTGTGTATGTGTTTGTGTTGAGTGCGGTGTGTGTGTGTGTTTACGTGTAGGAAATGTATGATGGTATGTATCTCGGTGTTTGTGTGTGTTCGTGTGCCTGTAAATATACGACGGTGTGTGACTCCGTGTGTG
>NC_068992.1:48934786-48937821 GCF_001194135.2 Octopus bimaculoides
GTGCGGTGTGTGTGTGTGTTTACGTGTAGGAAATGTATGATGGTATGTATCTCGGTGTTTGTGTGTGTTCGTGTGCCTGTAAATATACGACGGTGTGTGACTCCGTGTGTGTGATGATGATGCATATCTGTATCCGTGTGTATGTCAGCCTGTTTATCTATGTACGTTCGTATAAACTACAAAGTGTGTCTGTGTGCATGCTTTCTTACGTGTTATGATGTGCATGTGTATATGTATCAATGTTCGTATGTATCCGTGTGAATGCCTAACGGTGTGTGTGTGTGTGTCTGTTTATAAGTAGGTGTTATTCTGTGCATGTATGTCTCTGTATATGTCATTTACCTGTGTGCTGTGTTATTAACAAATATGAAATATCTGTAAAGGACAGTCATTGAAGACGCCATTGGAGATTTGCATCGATGTCTAATGTGAGACAGGGCAAAAATTAGCTTGGTGGAGGTAAACCTACAGTTTATGCGATTGACAATGTAATGAGCCGAGGTGGCTAACACAGCACCACAGGACACTTGTATAACTTGTTCCATGTTCGTCCACCGCAACGACGAGGGCTGTGTAGTCATTCAAGGTGATGGTTGAGTGATGACTTGTGCAATAGTTTTGTTTAAAGTGAAAAAGTGTTGCATGTGTCCATGATCATCTTCAATTCACTGGAAAGACCAGGACAAGACCAGAGCAAGACAACTTGGAATAGAAACGAATGCAGCAGATAACCAAGATATCTTACATGCCTCATCTTTCTCTCTGCACTCTACAAGGCATAGATGCAGCCACCTTCCTTTCTACCAGATCTAACCTTCATATACATATATAAACAAGCTTTCATATGTTAATTAACCCATAGCTGGGACCCTGACAGGTGCTACTATTCTGGGTAAGTGTAGACCTGGGAACAATAATGGCTAAGAGGTGTTTTCACCCTCCTCAAACCCCTGGAATTCCCGAACCAGAGATCCTCAACTGAATACAGTCGCACTCAGAACTTGGTTAAACTAAATCTACATACAACCAAGTGTGTGGATGTATATTCATTTAAAGAATCCTAGATGGAAAATCTTTACATCTTTAGTTGTCTTAAAATTATCACTGTGCCACTAAAAGACTGGATTTGGAGAATGCACATCAGTTTCTTTCGTTCCTCGAAAAATCTTGTGCTTTTACGTTTTTGTGTAAATCTGTTGATACATAACCTAATGCACCTATGATGATAGGTACAAATGAGAATTCATAGTGATGGTACAATAGTTGTAAATTCTTAACCGTTAAGTGTTCTCTTTTTGTGGGGGAATTTTGATTGTACTTTCATATTTACTGGGCAGCAGACCTCTACAACAGTGCATGACTTTTGTTCCATGTCTCACAGGGTGTATATATGTATGATGTATGTATTTATGTAATGTATGTGTGTTTGTATGCATGTATATAGGAGACAAGTCTGGATTATACGGTTAAGAGCTTCGCCTCCCAACCACCTCTTTTCGAGTTCGATCCCAAATTCTTTGCATTTGGGGCAAATATTTTGTAATATAGCCTCGGGTTGGTCGATAGCTTAAGAGTAAAATTTAGAAAGTTTGAAAACTGAGCAGAATTGACAAAAGAAAGCAGTTTGATACTTTGGAGCATGTAACAGTATGGTTAGATATTTAATCATGAATTAATTTAAATTATTTGTTTGAAGCGTATAATAAGGGCCTCGTGTATTCAACCATTAGTCAATTTAACTCATTCGTTGAGAGAGTTCAACAACATCGTAAGGTCTGTCATTCAGACGTTTGTCATTCTAAAATATCTGTACAAAAATTTCAATTTAAGCTCATAAGAAGTATTTATATTTTGAACAGGTCTTTACTATATAATTTCAATGGAACCATATCGTCATTTTTTCTGGAATTCAAAGATCACACCAATCATTACCCTTACTATGAGGTTTCCCATGTTTTAATATATTCCCAAGATTGGAGAATATATAAAGAGAATGTGTTGGGTAGCTTTCTCATTTAATGGAAACGAGTCTCTTTTGCCCCCGTTTAACACCAATTTCGTTTTAAGAAACCGTCCGCTTCAAAACAAGTTATTGGAGCGCTTCGAATAAGAGATTTCCAATTAAATAGGAGTGACATTCAGAAGAACGACCAACAGATTTTAAAGAATATTTTGAAAAATTTCCAAAATTCAAACATTTTCATCCATTCGGACAAAAATATCAAAAACCAAACTATATGAAATTAATACGGTTTTTTTTTTATTAAAGAATATTACTAATACTTATAAATAATAATAATAATAATAATAATAATAATAATAATAATAATAATAATAATAATGATGATGATGATGATGATGATGATGATGATGATGATTATACATTCCATTTCATTAATGTAAATTCTAAGCTATCGAGTTAGAAATAGATGACAGGTTTCCGTGTTTACTTTTACGAAGGCTTTTATTTAAATAGCACAAGCGGAATTTTATTAATAATCATCTCGTAGGTTAATAAATTCAACCAAAAGCGATTTAGGTATAGTGAGCAAAAGTATTTTAGACACTATTATTCTTAAAATTAAACGAACAACCACATTACCATTATGGAATAACAGTATTAATTGATTCAATAATATTAATAATAAGTGCCTTTTATAAATTTACCCAGTTTGATTTCATTGAATTCTAGCCTTCGCTAATTAAATCTTTGCTCGAAAACGCATTAGTTTTTGCCAAGAATTATATTTCAATCATCGCTTCTGATATCAAAATAATCTTGTATACAAGATCATTGCTTTCTTTTGATAACGATCTATGGGTAAAGAAGAATAATGCTAATTCTTTTGATGTAGCGCTGTGTAGACTAGAATCTGCCGATATTTCTGAGCTCATTAGTCTTTATATTTTGGACTATATGCGTGTGTACATAGAAATATATAGATAGATAGATAGATAGAAAGATAGATAGATAGATAGATAGATAGATAGATAGACAGATAGATAGATAGATTTATATGCGTGTGTATATATAT
>NC_068992.1:48937831-48940148 GCF_001194135.2 Octopus bimaculoides
ATATATATATATATATACATATACACGCACATATATATATATATACATATATATATACATATACACATATATGTATATATACATATACATAAATAAAAATATGTGTATATATATATATACATATATATACACACGCACACATATATAAGCATATATATATATATATACATGTATATATATATATATATATATATATATATATATATATATATATCAATTTAGGTTAGTTATACGTAAACAATGCTTAGCGCATTTACTCCGATATATATATATATATATATATATATGCACACACATCCATACATTATATATATGTGTGTTAGCCTTCATAGATTAGTCTTTATATTTTACATTTATTACATAACAAGCCTGATAAACAGAAGCGTGGTTTATATCGAAATCATTATTAGTAAGTACTGTGTAGTAGGAATTACATAGTGGTTACTTTCAGAGAAATTCTCTTTGAGCTCTTTAACAATTTACACCGAAAAATTATTGTGGATTTAACCTTACACATTGTTAATTTCATAAATTTGAAAGCTTATTAATTCTACTCATTGAGGAAGCCAAATGAAAAGCTACAGTACATTATTTTTTTATTAATTTACTCGTTTCAGCCATGCGGCTGCGGTCATGCTGGAGTATACCATTCGCTCTCATCAGTCAAATGATACCGTTTTATAATGAAGGCATTAAACGCAGTAATTTTAATACTACAATTACTACTACTACTACTACTACTACTACAACTACTACTGCTACAACTACTACTACTTCTAGTGAATGCACGTGGCTTAGTGGTTAGGGCATTCGGCTCGCGATCGCAAGGTCGTGAGTTCAATTCCTGGCGTCGCGTTGTGTCTTTGAGCAAGACACTTTATTTCACGTTACTCTGGACCACTCAGCTGGCAAAAATGAGTAGTACCTGCATTTTGAAGGGCCCAGCCTTGTCACACTCTGTGTCACTCTGAATCCCCTTGAGAACTACATTAAGGGAAATGAAAAATAATGTCTCTATAAAGTGCAAGGAGAAGGATTAGGAAGGTTCTCAAAACAAAATTAAATGAGGAAACTATTATCAAAGCAATGGATAACACTGGCCATGTCGATATTGACATACTCTGCTTCTTTTCTGAAATAGACAAAGACAGAACTACAAGAAGTTAGATAGAACTAGGAAGCTGTTCACAATGCACTACACGCATCATCTTAAAAGTAACATCGTCGAGGTTCGTTAAATGCAGAAGACACCATTAGAACTGCAATATTAGATTGGAAAAATTATTTTGAGCATAGTGGAGAAAGGATATCCAAAACTCACTGAAACAGTATGATAATGCAAAAGCAGAAAGGAAAACAATGGAACAAATAGCTAGAAAGAGAAGGAATTACGAGGCTAATTCATGCAACAAACAGATGTTGGAAATAAGGAATGTTTAATGTGACTGAGAGACAGAATCCTGAAAAGAGAAACTGAAACTAAATCGCTAAGTATACCTTCTCAAGATCAAATTAATTTCATAAAACCAAAACAGAGAGCAAATACCGAATCTGTGGAAAAATGAGACGAAAGTATGAATTCTCACGTAAGTGAATGGAGTAATAGGCACGAATGAATTATAAGTTCAAGTATGATTGTGTCGGGAAAAGAGTGCATAGGGAAGTTAGCCGAGTGTTTGAATTCAAAGGGATAAAAATTAGGGTATGAACAACATGGAATGGGGATTTATAATTACAAAATTTTTAGGGATTTCTCCACAAAGACTGATCATGCGTATCAAACAAGGAAGCCAGATATAATCGTAGAGAACATGAAAACAAACGCTGTAAATTCATAAACATTGCCATATCACATGATGGTAGAAAGTCGCCAAAGAAATTGAGAAAATTGGAAATATCAGAATCTAACTAGAGATGAAAAGGGTGTGGAAGACCAAGGTAACAATTATTCTTGTGGTGGTTGGTAAAGTTGTCTCAATTCCCATACACCTACATGAAAGGCTAAAGGATTTTGGAATTGAAACATCTATTGCTGATCACCACCACCACCGTGCCGCCGCCGCCGCCGCCGCTGCTGCCGCCGCTGTCATTTTGTATTAAGAAAGAATTCTAAGAAATATTCTTGAAATTTGAGGAGACTTATTCTCGCCTAACCTCAAGACAGCGTTCTTGCTAACTAAAGTAACATTTAATAGTTATATAATAATAATGTTTATTCTCAGGCATTATAAAATTAGAAATCTTAGAATTATTTCGTTTAATGCCCCTTTTCATATTAATGTGATTGCTGAATATTTCTTTGAATTTATTCGATAAA
>NC_068992.1:48940406-48942051 GCF_001194135.2 Octopus bimaculoides
ATATATATATATATATATATATATATATATATATATAGGCAGGTATGTCT
The DNA here is from genome assembly GCF_001194135.2 of Octopus bimaculoides. Classification (NCBI taxonomy): domain Eukaryota; kingdom Metazoa; phylum Mollusca; class Cephalopoda; order Octopoda; family Octopodidae; genus Octopus; species Octopus bimaculoides. Next base: position 48,940,457 of record NC_068992.1, read on the forward strand.
ATAGGTATGTAAATAAATACCTACACATATACACATACACGCACATACATACATATAAAACACACACACATATATACACACACACGTGTGTGTGGGGTTCCCTAGCGGACGGTTATTAGAAGGGAAGTAATCATTTCTTCGTTATATATTTGGTAGGATTAGAAGTTTTTAGGGAGATACGTACAATTACCCATTCAGTTTTTTGCTTACTTTTTACACACACATATATATAAACATATACGTATGTATTTATATATGTGTGTATGTATGTATGTATGTATGTATGTATGTATGAATGTGTGTGTGTGTGTATGTATGTATGTTTGTATGTATGTATGTATGTTCGTGCGTGTGTGTGCAGGTGTGTGTGTGTGTGTGCGTGTGAATGTATGTTTTTATTTGAGTTTCTTTTTAGTTTTTTTCAAGAGAATTCAAGCCGGTCGCTAACAAAATGACAAGACTTTTTGAGTTAAGAAAATTCCCGGTGTTTGTAAATATCTAGGTGAGTTGGTGTGTTGGTTGAACTGTCAATGCACGCAACGAAGTGTGTGCTTCTATTCATCTAAAGAATCACAGTTGGATAATCTTTGAAATGTCTTACAAATCTTCACTGTACCGCCAATAGATTGGATTTGGAGAATGTGCGTCAATTTCTTTTGCTCTTTTCAAAACAACTTAGAATTCCAGGGTTTTTGTGTAAATCTATAGGTACATGATCTCAAGCACTAATAGTCATAGATACAAATGAAAAGTTATAGTCAAGGTACAAAAGCTCTAAGTTCCGCAGTAATTCACTATAAATGTTCTCTTTTTCCTGGATTTCGATGGTACATTCACATCTGGGCAGCTGACCTCTACAGCTGTGCATGAATTTTGTTCCTTGTCCTACGGAGTAATATCAGGTCTATTGTGTTTGCACACAATTGCTATTTATAATTGACGTGTTCTACTACTATTCCTTTTTTTTAAAGGTTTGAATACGTTCTGTTTCTGCTATGCCTTCATTTCTTCCCCTTACATAGATCCTCTCCGTTGTCACTATCGATGTGGAACCTGCCAGTGGTGGTCAGTATCTTTCTGACCAAGGTTTTGATGTCTAAGCTACGAATCTCGTCAAGTGTGCAATCAAAACATACATACATACATATATATGTATGTATGTAAGCTCGCGTGTGTGTATGTATGTGTGTGTGCGCGTGTGTGTGTGTGTATTTAACTTTAGGTCGTTCTCACTTTGGGACGATCTAAGCCTGCAACAACAGTTGTGCAAACTTTTAAAACTGAAAATCTACGTATTCTCTATCCAGTACTATATAATTGTAGTCTACTTCTATTGAACCAATTTCAATGAAGAGATTACATAATACATGTGTGTATACGTGTGTTTGTGTGTATGTGTGCGTAAATGAGTGTGCGTCTGTGTGTGCATTTATATGTGTGCGTATATATATAAATATATATATATATATGGGTGTGTGTGTGTGTGTACGAGTGTCTATATACGTATATGCGTGTATGTACGTATATATATGTGCGTGTGCGTGCGTCTGTGTGCATGTATATATATATATATATATATATATATATATATATAT
>NC_068992.1:48942607-48944115 GCF_001194135.2 Octopus bimaculoides
TATATATATATATAAAAATACATATATAAATATACCTTGCTACTCTAGTTTTGCATGTGGATGCATGTCCTTTGCTTCGCTGATCCTTTTGCCTATGCCTGTATGTATGTATGTATGTATGCATGTATGTATGTATGTATGTATGTATGTACAAATTAGGGAGAAGAACGTAAAAGACAGTTTCATACCACTTATTCTATACAATTCATATGTTAATATTCAATTGTAAATGCAATCACGCAATGCAGATACATGGACCGTATGCATTTAGTAGTAAATATTCTCATCCACTACCTCTACCATGACATACACCTTCACATACACTCACATACACACAGATACACTAACATAAACCAACATTATTCACAAACACACATTCATTTTCACTAAGGTGCCCTTAAACTATAGTAAAATCGTTTTTGATTCATATGTAGCTCTGATAACTTGCAGATACAAAAAAAAACCTTAAATGGTGTTTAACGGTTTTACAGCGATAAAATAGTAGTCTGAAAGCTGTGATGGGAGGAAAATGGCGATAAAGCAGTAGTTAAAGCAATAGTTAACTGTTTGAAACAAAAACAAAAATCGATGTAGTCAAATGATTTTAATTGGCGAATCAATATTTATCTGATTCGATAATGAGAATTGATGGGTTTGTGTTGTAATATGGCGTACCATTTACCACTGGTATAGTCCGTCGATGGAGACAGACGCGACTTATAAATTGCAGCTGTTATGTCTATGTCTGTGTGTGTTTAATAATGACAAGGTAGAAAAGAAAAGCAGCAGCGGTAGTAGTAGTAGTAGTAGTAGTAGTAGTAGTAGTAGTAGTAGTAGTAGCAGCAGCAGCGGCGGCGGCACGGTGGTGGTGGTGGTGGTGGTGGTGGTGGTGGAAAATGATGATAATGACGATGACGACGATGACGATCATGCTGATGATGACGACCGACCACGATGACCACGACCATTCGACGATGATTAGGCGGAGGATGATTTAATAGAAGGCGGTGGCGGAGAGGAAACATGAGGAGAATGAGGAGGAGCAGCAGCAGGTAGAGGAGGGAGTAGAGGGGGCACAGAGGAAGGATGACCGACAACAACTACCACGCTACCCACTAGTTTACCACTGTCACCAAAATTAAGAAGGGTAGTCGTGATATGCTTTGGAGATATTCTCCTTACAGGTATAACGTTAGAGTTTAGTACATGGCACCAACAGTCTTGCATTTATCTCTATCTTTTACTAGTTTCCGTCATTTGACTACGACCATGCTGGGGCATCGCCTTCAAGCGTTTTAGTCGAACAACTCGACTCCAGGACGTACTTTTTAAGTCTAGTGCTTATTCTATTGGGTCTCTTTTGCCGAACCTCTAAGTAACAGGGACGTAAACAAACCAGCACCGGTTGCCAAGAGATGGTGGGGGACAAATAGAGACACAAAAACACACACACATAGATATATGTACATACATACATACATATATATATATATATATATATATATATA
>NC_068992.1:48944994-48948737 GCF_001194135.2 Octopus bimaculoides
ATATATATATATATATATATATATATATATACACGACGGGCTTCCTTCAGTTTCCATCTACCAAAGATCCACTCACAAGGCTTTGGTCGGCCCGAAGCTATAGTAGAAGATACTTGGCCCAAGTGCCACGCAGTGGGACTGAACCCAAAACCATGTAGTTGGGAAGCAAGCTTCTTACCACTCCTGCGCTTACACTCCTGTGTCTGTGTGTTTGTCCTCCACCACGAGGCTTAAAAATTGGGGGCGATTCCTTCGACCAAAATCCTTGAAGTCGATGCCCTAACATGGTTGCAGTCCAATTACTGAAACAAGAAAAAGAGAAAAACATACACACACACATACACACATACATGTATTTATGGTATTTTAACATCGGCGCTAAGGAGTTTAGAACTGACCTTGTACATCCCAACTGGATCTTAAAAATCATTTATACATATCTTACATTGTATGTGTGAGTCAAAGAGGTACAGACAGACAGAAATTGCGTCAGTTACATTGTAAATTCCTTCTTCCATAAACAACTATTTCTACGACATATAAGGCCGGTTGTAAGGCAAGAGTTAATATACATATTATAAAGAACCAAAATGAATTTTTAAATAAACGAAATGAATATGACATCAGTAATGAGAAGAAAAATATCAAGTAATGTTTATATTTTTACCAACACTTAACAATGTGTTCTTCATGCAGAAGGCATTCATGGGAATTTTCCCATGTCATACAAACCATACATTAGTATAACCTCCAAGGCACCTCACGTGATTTTTCTTTGAAACGCTACATAGAATTCTCTAGAATCGTTCAAATATAATCAAACTGAGACGAAATACTTGGTAGCAGAACGATCAAACAAACTCAGAAGAAAGTATTTATTAATCACTGTACGTTCATTAATTTTATTCAAGTAATTTAAATTTCTTTAAAATTTCGTATATGATTAAAATAATGGCTGTATCAATAGCACAATATGGCCGATCTCGTCTCCCTTAAAATATACCATACTAATTTACACTGCAGACGAAACTTTTCATGCCAAGATGAAAGAGACGGTAAAGTAACCTCGTGATTAACAACTGGCATATCTTGATCAACTAAATATATCAAAGCTTTATTGGAAGTTTTAAGATATTCCTGGGAAACATCCTACTCTTACTCTTTCCCTCGCGTCTTGGACGACGGTGCCTCGTAATGTTTTATGTGTCAGCGTGCGCTACTGGATAGAGAATAATAATAATAATGATGATAATAATAATAATAATAATAATAATAATAATAATAATAATAATAATAATAATAATAATGATCATAATAATAATAATAATAATAATAATAATAATAATAATAATAATAATAATAATAAAGAACTGTAAATGTGAATCAAAAGAAGGTGTATATAGTTATGTTATATACTCCTGGAATCATATATTTTAGTTTCCCATAGTTAAATTATTCTTCGATGTTGAGTTCTGTATAGTTAATGGATATTTAAACATGCCGAATGTAACATTGTTCAGATAAGAATTCTTCAACAATTCCAATTTTAACTACTTTCAATGTTTACCATTGGTTCGATTTCGATATTCCGCAGTAGTGTTCGGCGTTAAGTTGATCTCGTGACAATTGTAATTAAACACGCGAGATCTGGTAAAATACTTCTGATACGTGCACACAGTATTTCAGTGGTATTTCACGCAACTCAACGTTGATGACTTTGCTTTTGTGAAGCCACTGTTGTTGTAGTAGTGGTATTTGTTGTTGTTGCTGTTCTTCTTCTTCTTGTTTAGTTCCATCTCATCCCTTACTAATCAGACCTATGCTTTAAAATGCTCCATGCGTGAAAATTTGCCTGTCTAGAATTACATTATCCAAGGCATTCTTCCTTCTTTAAGACACTTGCTGTGATTGGAGGAAAAAATTGTGAGTTGTGATTTCTATTTCTAGTAAGTCGAACAACAATATTGAGACTCCTTAAACTTTCTCCCTTTGGTGTTATTTCTTCAAGCTGTACCCTCTCCAAATGTGGAGGCGCAATGGCCCAGTGCTTAGGGCAGCGGACTCGCGGTCACAGGATCGCGGTTTCGCTTCCCAGACCGGGCGTTGTGAGTGTTTATTGAGCAGAATATTTATTGTAGCCCGTCTTTTCACAGCAAGAGAAAACATATACATGACAACACTTCCAATCAGTTAAGGTCAGAAGCCATGATAACCACTCCCTGATACTGCAACAGAGCTATCATTATTATTATATGTTTGACTTTTACTTTGTATTATTATTATTATTATTATTATTATTATTATTATTATTATTATTATTATTGTTGTTGTTGTTGTGTGAGAGAGCAATGCATGCCATCAAATATACTCGTCATGGCTATGTCTCATAAGGGTACACCAGGCACATGCATCACAACCATATGTACGTGACATGGCGATCTCATATCAAGATATACAGTGCATGACCTCGCAGGTTTGGGCCTGTTAGAATTTTCTTCAGGTCAAGTAGCCCATTCCACTCAAAAGGGTTGAATAAGGGTTGTTTAAGGATGTTGAACGAAACACCCATGTTTCCAGAGGTGAATTATTCAAACTCCAAAGAACACATGGATATGATGCTACCCCACTACTCCTGCTCGAGATCAGTGATATACATATCGTTAGCTACTAAGGGACATGTTCACCCAGTTAAAGTTAAGCAACTGACAAGCAAATCTGTGGTATTGAGCAGAATATTTGCTGAAGCTCATCTTTCATACCAAGACAACCAAGACAAAACGCGTGCATGATAATACTTCCAAGCAGTTAAGATGAGAAGCCATGAGAGCCACTGCCTGGTACTGCATTAGCGCATTATCATCATCATCATCATCATCACCATCATCATCACTATCATCACCATCATCATCATTTTTATTATTACAACTATTACTTCTGTTATTGTCATTATTATTATTATTGTCATCATCATCATCATCAACATCATCATCATCAACATCATCATCATCAACATCATCATCATAACCATCATCATCATTGTTTATTATTATCATTATTATTATTACCATTATTATTATAAATTTAGAGGACTGTTTTATTCATTAGGTTTTTATATTTCGCTTATTCATGATTTGTTTTGTTTATTTAATTTTTTTTTTCATTTTTGTTGTTGTTTTTTTCAATTATATAATTGCTTATATTTTATGTATGTATTATTATGATTATTATTTAAATTGTTTTCCTGTTTATTTTTTTATATATTTATAGAATTTTTTGTTTGATTTTTATTTTTGTTTTTTTTTTTTTGTAAATTTATTTCTAAAGCTATATTCACTTCAATAATTAATGGTAACCAAAATTAATACATCATTGCAAATAAGTTGCAAATAACGGTTTATTTTCTTCGACAAGAAAAATTATTACACAGATGAATAATGACAAAATATCTGAGAGACTAAAAAATATACATATATAGAAAACAAAATAAAAATCGAAAATAAAATGTGATATTAGTTTATGTTTGTTTGTGTTGCTTTCTTTTTTGTGTTTTTCTTTTTTTTTTTGTTATGAAAATTATAATTTGTGTCGAAAATTGAAATTTATATGGTTTGAAAAATTGCAATTTTCAAGAAGAAATCTTTAATTACAGAGTTTGAAAATTGAAATTTAAAACAAAATTGCAAGACTTCAAATACAACATGTCCATGCTTGTGTACCTGTGTGTAAATATATATACACGTTTA
>NC_068992.1:48949364-48956672 GCF_001194135.2 Octopus bimaculoides
ATATATATATATATATATATAATGTATATGTATGTATATGTATTAACAAGTTTGCATTGCTAAAAGTTTCATAGACGTAAAGGTCTCGTTTGATCGTTCGGATGTGATAATACTGGGTGGTGAGGCAACGACGACATCTAACTACATAAATACATACATACAAACATTCAAACATCTATATATGCGTGCGTATGTGTGTTCGTGTTTATGTGCGTGTGCGTGTCTTTGTATGTGAGTGTCTGTGTGTGCGTGTGTATGCGGGAAAAGATGAAAAAGTATATTTTCACCTATAATGTACCAATTGTGGTTTGTTGGATAATGAGTTTACAACCACACAAGACTTGATGAATCCTTTTATCTTTTCAGGTTTCAGGTTCTGCTGTTCGGTAATAGTTAATACTACATTGTTGTTAGGCGGTTGACATTATCTCTTCGTGATCAGGTGATTTTCTAGAAATAGCAGTGAAATTTCACTCAAATCACATTATTACCATCTGAAGTAAAACTAAGGACACTTTAGATATTTGTAGTCGTATATCATCACCATCTTCATCCTCCTTTAACGTCCCTCTTTGACAGGATCTGTCTATTCGGTTGGTAGCATCGTGCACCAATTTCTACGTCAGTTTGTTTGCTTTGGTTGGTTGCTCTTCCTAACGCCAACCACTTTACAGAGTGTATTGGGTGCTTTTGTGCTTTTGTGCTTTTGTCGTTGGTACCAGCACTAGTGAGGTCATCATGTAACTTGCAAAATTAAACAGCCCCTTCGACTGAGTGAGTGCATAGTAGAAAAGGAGACAGCTATTTATCAGGTACTGTGAGGTTATAGTATAACGTATATATAAGAATGATGACAGTGTATACTATATATTCCGAATTTTTATGTCGATCAAAATCACTCATGACTGTTTTGCCGAAGCAAACTTAAGATTAGAGCACACAAATGTTTGCAATACTCAAAGCTACAGCAATAAATTGCCACATAGCTTTACTGGCAGTGACCGGCATACATGCAACTGTACATAGTGGTAATTGAAATGCTTTTGGTCATAAATCTGTTCAAAGTTAGTCTGTGCCTTAAACAACAACAAACAACCACTATGTTATTGTTAAAATGCGTTTGTATGTTTAGGTGCATGGGTATTTGTGTGTGCTGATGTGTTTAAGTTAGCCATTTAACCAGGTTGACAACAGGCAATTTCTTTCCACTTAACATATTCCGCTTTCCGTTCCTTGTTACTAGTGCAGTCCCTGTATATGCTACATAAACACTTGACTATTCACGGCTCAGCCTGCCAAATGTTATTTAGGTATCATGAGTAAGATCAGCTCAAAACTGCAACCAAATGGATCACTTCCATGACATAAGATCATTAACAAGTGTTTCATCATCTTACAGTGTTGAATCTTTAACATCGTATATGATCAAGCGGGGTTTCAACCATAACTATTTTGTTTTTTTCTATATGTATGAAAACACTGTTTTGTATCAGTTTCAATTGTTAAAACAGTAGCATGTATGTAATTCTAGGTAGATTTGACTGGCATTCCTAGCAGCTTGACCGACCACACAGAGACTCCTTCATTACTCATGTATGCGTTCAAGTAAGGTTATTGTATGCGTGCGTGTGTGCGTGTATGTTTGTATGTGTGAATGTGCGAGTTTTTGTGCGTACTGAGAAATACAATGTTTTAATGCTACATATAGTGCTTCAAGTGCCGTAGAAACGGAATTTTATAAGTCCAAACATATATTTGACCAAAATATAAGTAAAAAAAAAGCATATAACAGCACAGAATAATGGTTTTATATAATAGTAGTAAAAATAAAACGTTTATAATCAGAAAAAAATGTAACTAATAAGATCTCATTTTTTATTAAATATTACATGTATATGAGTGTGTGAGTAATATATATATATATATATATATATATATGTATGTATTTAGGGAGAGAGAGGGGGAGATAGATAGATAGATAGATACATACATACATACATATTTAGATAGAAAGATATATATATATATATACATATACATACATACACACACATACACACATACATATAATATATATATATATATATATATATATATATATATATGTGTGTGTGTAACAGGAGAGATTGTTCGTGAGATAATTAGTTATGGAGTTGTAAATGAATTTCTAATAAGCAATCTCTCATACAGTGTTTTATTTTCTGTATATAACATTTAGCCTTTCCAGTTAAGTAAAACTCGGACGATAAAAGGAATCACTGGAATAAACGTGGTTTTCTAAATACTGGTCGTTTGTAGTGCATCTATAATTATATTATAATAATTACTGCTACTATATAAACTAGTAGTAGTAGTAGTAGTAGTAGTAGTAGTAGTAGTAGTAGTAGTAGTAGTAGTAGTAGTAGTAGTAGTAGTAGTAGTAGTAGCAGTAAATATGTATAGTTGGCACTCCGTCGGTCATTATGACGAGTGTTCCAGTTGATCCGATCAAAGGGACGTCTTGCTCGTGAAATCACTCCACAGACACGCGTACCCTTAGCGTAGCTCTTAGGAAAATTCAGCATGACACAGATTGTGACACTTCCCGGCGATGCGTTGTGTCCTTGAGCAAGACACTTTATTTCACGTTGCTCCAGTCCACTCAGCTGGCAAAAATGAGTTGTACCTGTATTTCAAAGAGCCAGCCTTGTCACACTCTGTGTCATGCTGAATCTTCCTGAGAACTACGTTAGAAGTACACGTGTCTGTAGAGTGCTTAGTCACTTACACGTTAATTTCACGAGCAAGCTGTTTCGTTGATCATATCAGCAGAGACCCTCGTCGTCGACGGAGTGCTCCTGTATATGTATATATATATGTGTGTGTGTGTGTGTGTGTGTGTATGTGTGTGTGTGTGTGTGTGTGTGTGTGTGTGTACTCATATATAGTTATATATTGTACATGTCAAATGAGTGAATATGTATACGTTACATATATATATATTGAGTCAGAGAAACAAGGAGGAGGAGACGAAGGAGACACACAAATTGCTGGTTAGCTGAATAGATAGATAGATAGATAGATAGATAGATAGATAGATAGATAGATAGATAGATAGATAGATAGATGATGTATTGCAGTAATTAAGTATAGACAATTAAATTGAATGCGCTCGATAATATAATGTAGATAACAATAGCAAACACCGTAAAGATACGATTAATTATAAATGCGATGTTCTCATATTCTTTACACAAGTTTCTTGTCTCTTCTCTGTCTTTTATGTGATGTCTGAGTTGATTGATCAGCTTGAGGTGAGAGCTCGTATATCTTCGTTCTGTCATATGGTTCCCGTTCCAGAAATCCTTGCTGCATCTTAGAGATAACTCTTTACAAGAATTCTCGGTAGAGGGCGTCAGTTCTGCTGTGTATGCAGTGTTGTCCTATTAAAAAAAAAATTTTAAGTAAAAGGGAAAAATAAAAGATATATTACATTATCACAAATAAAAATCGTTTTAAAAACAAATTATTATATAAGTGAAGGAGTGGCTGTGTAGCTTGTTTACCAACCACATGGTTCCAGGTTCAGTCCCATTGCGTGGCACCTTGGGCAAGTGTCTTCTACTATAGCCTCGGGCCGACCAAACCTCTTCATTGACGTGTTGTGTTAAATACATACTACGAGGGGTGCGGAAAAGTTCCTGGCCTTAAGGCTATTGCGAAAGGCCTGATTAGAGGCCCAAATTTCTGAGTTCTTTTTACAGGGCTTAGAAAAAAATGAAGGACCGCTGCAATAAGTGTGTGAATCTGAGAGAGGAATATGCTGATTAAAATCATAATTAACTGATCCTCCTGTATTTTCTTTTACCGAAAGTCAGAAACTTTTCAGCACCCCCTTGTATATATCAGAGAGATTCGAAAATCATTTCAATAGTGATGCACGAGAACGTCAAATGCTTCGGCCATCTTCAGACTAGTCAATGTACCTAATATTCCTTTATGATGAAATCCATCAGGGATTAAGATATTGGTTTCAAATTTTGGCACAAGGCCAGCAATTTCGGGGGATGGGATACGTTGATTGCATCGACCCCAATACTCAACAGGTATTTATTTTATCGATCCGTAAGGAATGAAAGGCAACGTCAACCCGGTGGAATTTGAATTCAGAACCTTAAAACGGACGAAATGCCGCTTAGCATTTTTTCCGGCTTGCTAATGATTCTGCACGCTCACCGCTTTTCAGTGATTAGCATATTCATGTTCAAAACTGCCGGAACATATCAAAAAAGAATATGTATACCATCGTTTTGATTCTCACTGTTTACCGTGCACATAACGATTTATTATCGACTGATGAGTATCAACACGCATCAGCATATAACTTGTTTAGTAAATCCTATAAATAAGAGCCAAAAACATTTGTTAGGTTCATTAATCTGGAGCACCTTTGGCTAATGAGACACACAAGGTCGAAACACCGGTGTCCCAAAGTTCGGAATGAATATGTATGTCATCGGAGAAAAACCGGAGTTATTAAGATGACGGATATGTCGACTGGGTTTTCTTTTCTCGCTACATAGTTATTTCTAATTAACTTTTTAATTTTCTTCGTGTTAAACATTTTAACACAGACAAAATAATTTCTTAAAAAGCTTTATAGAATTTTAAAAAAAAAAGAACAAATACAGAAAATGAGAAGTTTGGGCATTCATACCTTTTCACACAAAAGCATTACCAACAAAAATTATGAAGGAAAATAATTGACTAAACTTTAACTGGATATTGAAAATTTCAGTTTTTATTTCGCTATTCTTGCTTACAACAAAATGTTTAGTAATTTTAGTGTGAACTGAGATGTTGTCTTGTTACTTTTTGCCCTCTTTAGCTATTGTTGTACTTATTGATTGTTGCTGTTGTAATTGGCTGTGGTCGTCGTCGTCGTTGTTGTTGTTATTATTGTTGTTATAGTTCTTTTCGTTGTTGCTATCTATTGTTGTTGTTGTTGTTGTTATTGTTATTTCTATCATTTTGTTATTGTTGTTGCTGTTCTTGTCATTTTTGTTGATGTTCCTTCTTACGATATTCTTGTACTTGTCATTGTTGTTATATTTTTGTTGTAATTTATTACTTTTTTTTTGTGAATATTTCAGGAGGGCTTTTTGTCTTGTTTTATTTCCTTCTTATTTTATTAGTTGTCTTCGACATTTTTCTTTCTGTTTTCTAAAATTCTTTATTTTAACCAAAAAATATCAATGATTTTTACGAATGCAAAAAATACAAATATTTTCTTTTATATTTTTCTCGTATATTTTATTTCTCTTATTTTGTTTATTTATTTTGTCTTTGATGTCTTCCCGCCACAGCCATCACCCCACAACTTTTCTCTTTTCCCCCTCCTTCTTCAGATAATTACTGTACTGACTGTTCACAGTGTGTCTACGTTACAAACCAAACTCTCTCTCTCTCTCTCTCTCTCTCTCTCTCTCTTTCTCTTTCTTTCTTTCTCTCTCTCTCTCTCTCTCTCTCTCTCTCTCTCTCTTGTACTTAACTTTCCACAAAGAAAATGTTAGTTGGCTTCAGTTATCTTTTGTTTTTTTAATTTCCAATGACTTTCTATTTGCTGCAGTACAAGTAGTTACAGTAGCAGCAGCAGCAGCAGCAGCAGCAGCAGTAGCAGTAGTAGTAGTAGTAGTAGTAGTAGTAGTAGTAGTAGTAGTAGTAGTAGTAGTGTCTGTTTTATGAATTTTTTTCCTTTCACCAAATGAAGGGTTAATGTTTCCATACATCAATGTCTTCAGACAACCGAAGTGCTAATCTAAGACATATATACTTATATGTGTGTGTGGCTGTGGATACACATGCATATATGTGTGTGTATATATATGTGTGTATACAGGTATGTATATATATATATATATATATATATATATTTATATATAAATATATATATGTGTGTGTGTATGCATGTATGCATACATACTCACACATACACACACGTACAGTTTTCTGTTTATAGAATACTTTACTTTGGGTGGTGGTGAAGATTACAGGAGTGAATCCAGTTGCAGTTTAACTACAGCTGAAGTTTGCACTCCATTATTTACATTCAATAAATAAATACTTCTACGACGCGCACGTCACCTACCTCCAAAAATGTGAAGTATTCCAGAAGAGGAAAAACAGGAGCGAGGGAAAATAATATCATGCGAGATGACATAAGAGTATAGATGACTTTTATTCAAAAAAATAAGAAAGAAACAAGAGAGATATGAACGGAAAAGAAAGAAAAGAAAAAGGGAGGTAGAGTATCAGAAGATGGAGGGGGAGAAGGAGATGGGCCATATACCCCCAGAACAAGTGGTGGAGGGGGGCTCAGTCGCGCCCCGAAATAATGACCGAGGTGTTGCCGCGGAGAATAGCCAGTAATACTCACTGCAACACTCATTCCACCTCATGGGGCTAATTTCTCCGACGAGCCGCTGTTACCCCTATTTTGCGGAGTCCAAGAACCCCTGACGTTTCGATGGTAACAGGCAGAAATTGATAGCGACCGGTCAGGCTCCTATATTTATTGGTTTTTTTTTTTATGTAATGACAGGAATATTTCAACCCCATTCTGAATTAAGCCTTTAGCATTTAGATTAGCCTGTCAAATTTACAGCTTATTTATTATAATTGTTTTGGATTAATCATACATTATCTTGTAGCTTTGAGGTTTCGATGATGCGTTTGTTTACTGCAGGGTAGTTGTGAGAGGTCTGATCCACTCAGTTTGCACATAAAACAGGTGGAACATTTGGGCCTGATATGGCCAATTTAAATGCTAAACAGTTAAGATTTAAAAGTACCAAGACGATCGCCACTATTTCTGCCCCTCAACAAGAAGAAGGCGCACGTTTGGACACTTATTTTCAGTCACTACAATTGTTTCTACGCAACGTAGTTCTCCGGGCGTGCAGGTACGTGATTATGCACCTGTTTCTCTGCATTATGAGATCTAGTTGTGTTTCCTCAGGCGATATATAAATGTTGTCTCCGTAAGTTCAGATTCTCGGTTTTAAGAGCACCCTCTCTGTCTGTCATAGCCTCGTGTTAGTAGTAGCCTGCACGCCTAGAGAACTACGTTGCGTAGAAACAATTGTAGCGATTGAAAATAAATGTCCAAACGTATTCCCTCTTATTGCCTCCAATTTTTTTCAGTTATCTATACACACACGACAGAAGCCCAAATGCAAACTGGCTTCACATTGTGCTCTACTATGTTCTCAACAAAATATACCACACACACACACACACACACACACACACACACACACACACACACAC
>NC_068992.1:48956742-48962133 GCF_001194135.2 Octopus bimaculoides
TAAGACGCGCTCGTTCAGAATTCGGTCCCGCACCGCGAAAATTTGGGCGTGTGTGTGAGGGGTCTCGGTGTCCCTGTGTTTCTGTGTATGTGTGTATGCCTGTGTATGCGCCTCCTTTACATATTGCAGGTGAAACTCTGATGCTGCGTGAAAAAGTGTAACTTAGCGAATCGATTGAACATAGATCGATAAAATGAGTGCCACGCAGAAATAATTCCTAACATCGATATGATCGACTAGTAAAAGATAAAAGAATTTGTTTTTAGTATTTAAATGAATGTTGTTTCGCTGTTTATTATTACAGTCACTAATTACCAAAGTCGCAAACACAATTACAGCCACTAATAATTGGTAAAACTACCAATGCTAACTACTATAGCTACCAGTAGTTATTAATGCCACTCGTAATTATTAAAGCAGTCTTTATTAACTATTATAACCATCAATAATTACTAAAGCTCCAAGTTTTTGAAACAAACTGTATTGTAATGTATCTAAGTGTGTAAACATATTTCTATTATACTTCGTGTTTCGTGTGATTTCGTTGTCTGTATAGTAAAAACCGTAATTTTTCTAATATATGATATGTTAGATAGAGATGGACGTGTACTTAATATTCAATTAACCTATTGAAACAAAACAAAATCATGAAAATCAATAGCAGTCAATTTTGCTTAGTAATAATCGATAAAATAAAAAAAAACGTGGACCTTCAATCTTCAGCAGTTTTTGAAACATCGGGGTGGAGATTCACGCAATCAATCAATCAAACAAACACCACAAAACAGTGACACCTAATTTGTTGGTGGTTGGATATATTGGATAGTGAGGAATGAAGGGTTTGTGAGTGGATAAAAGTTACCAAATCTAGGAGTTGTTTTCTAAGTTGGCTACAAAATCCTTTCAAATTCAACGATAGGAAATGTTAATGCTATTTTCTAGTACCTGAGTTACTGTGCAGTCTGCGGGCAATGTCCCATGATGCATGTACATAAGCCTAAGCGAGTGAATCTTCACAACCATGATCACATGATGTTATCGTAGTAGTCACATGTCCTTATTCCAATGATATTTTACGAATGTGCTCCCATTAACATCTAATGACACATTACACGTACCATTACGTGATTTATAATATACCAAAAAATAGAATTAATATGATAAACACATTACAGAAATTTAGCCGATAGTCTTGTATAGCAGAAAAAGAACTTCATGTATGAATTGAAATATCGGCTATGCTACCTAAATTTAGCTTTATAAAAGTGAAAGGCTATAGAAGGGCTCTTTAATAATAACTATGTTGCTTTATTCGCCGAGATACACAAGAAACATTTTATGAGACCATATTCGGAGTTAGTTTATTACGAAAGTTATCTAGGTCGCTGCCACATATAGTATAACATCGAAATAAAATTCCCACCAAAAACAAACCGACACTCAAGAAAAAATAACAACGTATAATAGTAAATATATAGAACTTCTCTTCTCTGTATATCAGCAATAATTTGTGACAACCATCATCACCAACACTAATACTATATTTTACAAGTTAACTTTGTTTTACGCTTTTTTTTCGCTTGTTAGACTCTGTGTATTTATCTATCACATTCTCCATCAACCTATTGTTTTTTTCTCAAAAATGTTCCGAAGCTTTTAGTAGTTTAGTTTACTTCTTCGTTGCGTATGATGGATGTACTCACACATACATGCAATCAACCAAACGTACATACGCATACGTACGCATACAAAACCAAAACAAGCACGCATATATACACACATATGTTATATAACACATACATAGCATATATGGTTTATACAAATATATATATCTTTGTGTTTACGTATTATATATAGGATATATATTATATATTATGTCTATTATATATGTATATTTATATATATATATTTACATGCATATTTATTTATATATATATATATATATATATATATATATCATATATAATTATATATGTTATACTATATCATATTGTATACATATGTAAGGTGGTGTGATGCCAACATTTTAACAACCAGTTCGAATAAATGACAGAGCTATAACAACCGGTTTGCTGAGCTACAGAAGTATCAACAATCATTTCTGTACAAAAAAATTCTCATTCGGCAATACAATACAGCTTCATTAATATATCTCTTGATTAATATAACATTAAAATATTTTTAAATCAAAAACACAAGGAAACTAAAGATGGCAGTCTGCTTTGATAAAAATTTGTTGGTATTAAGTTCTGAAGATTGGTAAATGTTATTTGGTGAGAGATTTGTATAAATTATTTCATCGTTTTGACCTTCGTCAGACAGTAAAAGAATGGGATAAAAATTGAAGTCTATGAATTTGTTAAATGGGGAAGTATCACCAAAAGGCTAACGTGGGAGGTTGAATGACCAAAGATTCAAGGTAAATGGAGTTAAATGTTGGACAAAATGGTAGATGAATATATCTCTCATACATTGACTAAAATAATATAATATAGGATAAAACCTTTATAAGAATTTATCAAGTAGTCAGCGTGAAAAAACCCCATAAGGAAAAAAATCATTGGTTTTTTTTCCATAAATATATATAATTTATATAAGGGCATTAACTATATAGTAATGCCTCACGCTTAGAGGGACTAAATAAGTCAAAAACTACCAAAAAATAAGCAACATATTTACCGAAAGCGAGGAAATGCAGCTTTCAAAATTAATCTCTTAAAAACATTTAACTTAACGGCAACCCACTGGTTTCTCAATCAATACAGCAAAACTGTGAAGTAAGCTGCATCTTTTGTTCATCAGTACACGTATGGTCGAGACACATAAAAATAAACAAGAATCAACATACCACGATGTACCCAACATAGTACGATGACTTGCCATTAAGTTAAATGTTTTTAAGAGATTAATTTTGAAAGCTGCATTTCCTCGCTTTCGGTAAATATGTTGCTTATTTTTTTGTAGATTTTGACTTATTTAGTCCCTCTAAGCGTGAGGCATTACTATATAGTTAATGCCCTTATATAAATTATATATATTGACTAAAATATATAGAATTACCAAATGAAATATTGAGGATGTGTGACAGGAATGTAGACAAATACAATGCATCAAACAACTACATATATATAGAGAGAGAATTTCAGCTACAGTAACAGAATAATTATCTGAAGGTAAATGACGACTATTCAATGTGGATATCCTAAAGAGTTATGAATTTTTTCAGTGATGGTCAGAGTTTTCAGTCTTGCATGAAGGGATTAAAGTTTGATTCGGTGCAAAACTCATTACATATTAATATTGGTTATTACAGTAATGCAACAAAACTAACCAGTTACGTATGGATTACAAAAGAACACGTTACTATATTGACATCAGATATGAGATCCACGAAACATTTATGCCATACAGAGATAGAACAAAGCCCTACCGATAATATACAGCTGAAAACAATCTGGTACAGAAGAAACTCCGTAAACCATCGCACAGTCTAAATAGCAAATCAGAGATCTTCAGTATATGTCGCCATTTTGAAAAATACCTCATACACTTAAAGTTAATTCATCCACCTGATTGAATGGATTGATTACTTAACTTTACAGCAAGCAATCACATTTTCTCCATTTCTTTCCGAGATTTTGTCCCTGTCTCTCATTTGTATCGCCATTTCCCACACTATATGCATTACAATGATATAAACACTGACACTAAGGAGGCGAGCTGGCAGAATCGTTAGCACGCCGGGCAAAACGCTTAGGTTCTGGGTTCAAATTCCGCCGAAGTCAACTTTGCCTTTCACCCTTTCGGGGTCGATAAATAAAGTACCAGTGAAATACTGGGGCCGATGTAATCGACTAGCCCCCTCCCCCATAAATTCAGGCCTTGTGCCTATAGTAGAAAGGATACATATATTGACACTCTTACTCGTCTCATCAACTTTTCCGTGTGCATTCCACTTCTCTTAATCGATAGAAGTATATTCGAAACTATATCAATTCAATTGGATGTCATCTTTATATTTTATGAGAGGGCGGATCTAAAATGGGAAAGTCTGTTTTGGCATTCCCAGT
Source organism: Octopus bimaculoides (assembly GCF_001194135.2). Lineage (NCBI taxonomy): Eukaryota > Metazoa > Mollusca > Cephalopoda > Octopoda > Octopodidae > Octopus > Octopus bimaculoides. The sequence continues at coordinate 48,960,813 of NC_068992.1, forward strand.
CAGCTGACACCGGAATGTTCTAGCCAGGGTGAAAGTGCAGCTAAGGTAGTTATCCATACAGCAAAACCTTCGCTCCACACCGAAAACGTTGCCTGAGCAAGTTGCCAGTGTCGTATCAGATGAAGACGCTGTTGGACTACCTTAACCACAGAATCCTAGTACCTGCTTTGCAGGTACTAATTCAATGGCAGTTTCGGATAGCTACAACCCAGGATAGATGAAAGGTAAAGTTGTCTGTGGCAGGATCTGAAAGCAAAACACCCAAAGCCGGAACAAATATCGCGAAGTATTCTGTACAACGTTCTAATTATTCTGCCAACGATCACTTATTCACGTCTACGGAATGGGAAACTTCAAGTCGCAATGTATAATCACTAAAAGGAGTTTGTACATATATATATATGTACGTACGTGTGTGGGTATGCACGCGCGTGTAAAGATATAGATAGACAGACAGATAGATAGATAGACAGATAGATAGATAGATAGATAGATAGATAGATAGATAGATAGATAGATATGTATACATATATATATACATGCATATATATATGTGTGTGTATATAGGTCTATCTATATACAAATGTATGTTTACTTATGTATGTGTGTATATATATATATATACGTATGTATATAAGTTCATATATCTATATGTGTGTGTATGTATACGTATATATGCATGTATACACACGCACATAGTTATATATATAGCCATGTATATACATATATATATACATACATACATACATACATACATACATACATACATACATACATACATACATACATACATACATACATATTCGTGAGTGCACACAGATACACATATACATACAAATATTTGTATATGTATGTGTACGGATATGCATGAATATGTATGCGTGTATGTATGTATGTGTATATATGTGTGCGTGCGTGTGTGTATATGTGTGCATGTATGTGACTATGTGTGTACGTGTGTGTATGAGCGTTCGTAGACGTGACCGCTTTTATAGATATAAGATGATTGAAAAGTTTGTATTCAGACGCTAACTTCGTCCTCACTGTTGTCTGAATTAGTTAACTATAACTGGAAGATATATCTTCTCTGGCTGCAAATATTCACAAATTACACCACTTTTCTCTAATTACATTCAAAAATATTCTTTCTCTTATTTCCAACAGCCTCGGGTCATCATAACAGCACTTGTACAAGCCTCTGTGCACCATTTACTGTACCGTTTGTATAAGTATGTGTATGTGTGTGAGTGAGTGTGTATGTGTGTGTGTGTGTGTGTGTGTGTGTGTGTGTGTGTGTGTGTGTGTGTGTGTGTGTGTGTGT
>NC_068992.1:48965048-48965789 GCF_001194135.2 Octopus bimaculoides
ACACACACACACACACACGCACACACACACACACACACACACACATATATATATATACATGCATACATACATATATGAGTACCTATGTGTGTGTTTATGCCAATGCATGTACGTACACAAATATGTGTGTGTATATGTATGTTCATATATATATATATATATATATATATATATATATATATACGTACATGTGATACAAGATATCCAACAGAAGACAACTGGTGGTCTTTGGTGTGTAACTGATAACATGGTCAACGTCTTACGAAGATCGAATCCCGATAAAGGAGCTGTTCTCTTTTCTTTCTAGGTTATATTTTCTACAACTCTAATGTGTGTGAGTGTGTGTGCGCGCGCGTGCGTGCGTGTGTGTATTTTTTTTCTTTCTCATTGCTAACACGTGGGCATTGTCCATCTTTCTTTTCCTCGCGTGACCATTTTCTTTTCCTGTACGGACGTTCAAAAGACTGGACTTTTTTTCTCACTCTTCTATCTTTTCTCTTTTCAAAGAAAATATTTCTCCCAGCGTTCTCTATTTTCCTCTTGTTCTGGTCTAACTACCCTTCATGTTTGTTTTCGTTCTGTTTCCTTGTATGTCTCCACTGTCCTGTTTTTGTTCCCAGCTTTGACCCTCGATAAATCCTAAATTTTATTTTAGAATTTATGGGAGCAACTGTCGTTGAATGCTCGAAATGAGGAGTAGATAGACAGCCGACAATTGATGAAGGGTCCTTTCTCTGTGTT
>NC_068992.1:48966119-48970531 GCF_001194135.2 Octopus bimaculoides
TGTGTGTGTGTGTGTGTGTGTGTGTGTGTGTGTGTGTGTGTGTGTGTATGTGTGTGTGTATTTATTTATATATATATATACATATATATTCATATATAAATTTACATGTATATATGCATGTGTGCATGTTTATGCATATATGTATATATATGCATACTTATAAAAAGATATGTATGCATGGAATGATGGATAAATGGATGGATAGACGGATGGATGGATGGATAGATAGATATATTATGATTTGAGTGGCATTTACCTGTTATTTATAGGAAGTCAATCTACAATGTTCAGATACCTCATTGTTTCACAGATTTTGTCACATTGTCATAATTGTTAGTTTGTTAGATTAGCCCTAGGCAGGATGTGGTATCAATACAGTTCTAAAATTTTGTCACCCCAAATTTAATTAACCACCACCGCCAACAAGTAAAAGATAATATATGTGATGGTATTGTATGTTAGTCTGATTTTTCACACAAAGTTTATAAATATAAGGACAAATGAGAAGTCAGAACGTTTTCAAGGACAACATTGCCAATGAAGAAAGGAAATTAATTCTGAATAATAAAACTGGAGCTGTTAGCGATTTTTATTTATTACTTGTGTATCTAACACAACAGTTATAGTCGTGATGGTTACAAATTTCATGTTTTCAAATGAATATAAAATATCAAATTACATTCACCAGCTGAAGTTTATTCAATTGCTTGTAGGCATATAGCTTGTTGTTGATGACAATATTTATATTGTTTTTTTTTTCTGTTTTACTAGTATATTATTAATGCAATGTTATGATTAGGTATAATGCGGAAGTTGGTATAACAAAGATGAAGTAGAACACGTTGCAAAGATCACAACTTTTTAGTTTCTCTTCCACAAATGAAACAGCGCAAAAAAAAGAAGAAATGTATCGAATAAAACTAAACGTTAGTCAATAACGGATATACAAACAAGTTAGTAGAGTAAACTCTATAACAAACACAATATAGTAAATAGAACAAGCATAATACGAAGCAAAAACAAACAAACTATACATAAAGTGTATTATATGAACCAAATGCACGCTGACTAGAATAGTTGAATACGTCATTTAAAAAGAAAAAAGAAGAAAAACGCTTATCAAACAACATTACGTTAATAACGTATTAGAAAACCATAAAAATTAAAATCTCCTCATCAGGTTTGTAAGCCATTGATTAAACGCAAAATAAACGCAAACTTTAATCCACAGATAACACTCTCACCTAACAAACAAAAACTAGTTGCCAAAACTGGAATAGTTCCTAATATGAACCAACGAGAAAACCTCTACATAGTTGGTCGAAATACTAAATTACTAGAAATAGCAGCTAAGTCTTCCTGAAATTATACTAACAGAAGAACACATAACAAGGTCTAGTCCAGGGTGTGTTTTGTTTGAAAGAAAACACACGATGGTTTTGATTTTGAGCATTGGTCTATGGCATCAGACTTGAACCGAAACTTGATATGATATAAAAATGAAACCTGGGATTAACAATCAACGTTTCAAAATGCATTATAACAACTTCATCATTAACACAAGCATTATGATTCTCACCATTTTATCTACATTAGAACAATAATAACAATAATAGCGTTTAATAACCAAGCCATCTGGAAGATAAAACCAGAGCTGAGAGATTTAGGAACGATAATGTTCCAAGGAAAATACAAAGAATTAATAAGGAAATACGAAACATTCTTAGTAAAGCTTAAAAGCAGATACACGTAAGCTGTTCTAAATGTCTTCTAATGTGTGTGTGTGTGTGTGTGTGTGTGTGTGTGTGTGCGTTTGCATGCGTGAGTGTGTGTGTGTGTGTGTGTGTGTGTAGTATAATGCATTATACTGCATATATTATTATTTTGTATTATATATATATATATATATATATATATATATATTGTTTCTAAAAGAGTAATACACACAGAGACATACACAAGGTGCGTTGGGTAAATTGTCACCATTTATATTTTTAATTTCGCGCATGTGCATTATTTGTTTTTGTTGGGGTTTTTTTTTTTTGTCGACCACAGTGTTGTATGGTTAGTTGGGCACCGCTTGTGAGAAAAACAGCACTATGACGCAATTCACTCTGCCAGAAATTTGGAAACGACATGCTGTACTGCTTGGCATTCGCGCCAGAAGCTCCAATACGAACATGCACCGAGAGTGATAAAAATCAAGCATCCAGTCAACATCATGGTGTTTGGAGTGATCACTAGTGATGGCGACTTTATGCTTTCATTCATCTTCCCGCACGGCCTCAGACTCAACACAGGCCTACATCAAGTGCCTGGAAGAGGTAGTGCTGCCTTGGGTCAAGAGGGTGGCTGCTGAAAGACCCTATGTCTGGCAACAGGACTCTGCACCGTGCCTCACGAGCAGGAGAACCCAGTCATGGCTTTCAGACAATTTCTGTGACCGCATCACCCCTAACATCTGGCCACCTAACTCCCCAGACTGCAACTGTCTTGATTATTATGTGTTGGGCGCAGTTGAGCGAGATACCAACAAAATTCCTTGTAACACTAAAGATGACCTGAAGGCAAGGATTATAGCAGCATTAACCAACTTAAAAAGATCGTCCTGAAGAATTGCAGGAGATTCCGAAGTCTTCTGGAGGCCGTGTTTGAAACCAATGGCGATTTTATTTAAATAATTTACTCTTTAGTATTTCAAGATATTTTTATGTAATTTTGGTAAATATATCTGTTAAAATGAGATGTCAGTGTTATTTTTATTTTTGCCTAATTTAGACGAAAGATTTTTTTTTTTCACCGCACCCTGTTTTTACGTATAGATAGATAGATAGATAGATAGATAGATAGATAGATAGATAGATAGATAGATAGATAGATAGATAGATAGATAGATTTAATTTGTTTTTACAAGCAAACGCGTATTTCATAATCATAATCATAATCATCATCAACATCGTTTTAACGTCCACTTTTCCATACTTACAGGATTCAAACATAGTTTATTGACGCAGACTTTCAATGGCAAGATGACATTCCTGTCACTAACCCCCACTTGTTTCCAAATAAGGTAATATTTCTACACGGCAAGATATATTTTCGAAGAATATAGAAGATGAACGGCAGGAACAGTAGTTTTGCTGATTTCCGTCAAACTTGGTCAAGCTATTTGCAATTCTAATATGAACAAGTCGTTCTTGTCGGGTTGTCAAGGACAGGTTTGCTGTGTTCGTATCTGACAACGCGAAAAATACAGAAACGCTATGTGTCTTTTTTTTTTTTTTTTTTACAAATGTTTTGGAGAAGAATTTTCTCCCTAGACTATTTCTGGAGTGAAAGGGCTTCTCACGTTCAAACGTTTTAGATATTTCTTTATACCAGCATATACTGTTCAATGCTGCTTCCTGCAACTTTATTTTATTGTAGCTTGATCAAGCTTTACGCATCTCATTAAACATATGAATCGCTATTATGGAGTTGTAAAGGTCATGTTTGGTGTTCGTAGCTGACGGCACAAAAGAACACAAAAACGCATGCATCCTGCGATCCATTGGCAACATTCTCAGCCTAATATGTTTTTCGAGACAATTTCAGCAGCGATATACCTACTTATGTCTGAGTGTACTCAAACATGTAAAGTATGACGTTATACGAATGTGTGTGTGTGTGGATGTGTGTGTGTGTATGTGTGTATGTGTGTGGATGTGTGTGTGTGTATGTGTGTATGTGTGTGCGTGTAATGGATCCGCCGGCATTCTTGACAATCAGCATTTAGTTGTACGAATCAACATATATATGAATGTGCGTCTATGTACGTATGCATATGTATGCATGCATACATACGTACATACATACATACATATATAGATCCAGAGATACATACATACATATATTCAGAGAGACAGAAAGAGATATACATATGTATACATACATATATAGACATATATATATATACATATATGCATACATTCATTGACTTCATATACTATGCTTGCCAAATGTTCTTTCGTAGCAAGATTTAAAAACAAAACGGAAACAAATAAACCAACAAACAACACGAAAGAAAACCATAATCAAATATAGCAAAACATCTTTCTTGTATCAATTCTTGTATACGTGTTCGGTTATATGTAACGTATTCCAATATCTCTATGTTATGTATTTGAGGGGAAATCTAAAGTGTTAATCTTAACTATTGACTCATATTTTTGAAATCATTGATATATGATTTTTGAACTTTGTAAATAAACAAGGTTGTGTCTTTAATAAGGTGGCAGCACATATATTTAATCTTGGCATTCGTTGTTTGTTGTGTTGGTATAGTAGAGATGTTAGTGGTGGTAGAGACGGCGGTGGCGACGGCGGCAGCGGTTGTGGTGATAGTGGTGGTGGTGGTGGTGGTGGTGGTGGTG
>NC_068992.1:48972525-48974185 GCF_001194135.2 Octopus bimaculoides
TATAAGCAATAAAAAAATGGAGAAAAAAGACATGGAAAAAAACAACAACGTGAGGACGTAGTACATGCAAAGTATTAATGAGACACTCAGAGAATGAAAGAAAGAGTGGTTGTTTTATGTTTCGAGCAAAGCTCTTCTTCGGAAACAGGAGACATAAGAAAGTCCAAAAGAAAAGAAAGAAGGAGGGGAAAAAATCGCCAGCAGTCCACATGTAGGTACATTTTACTCATGTATATCTACATATTTAAACACCTGCAGATTATATAAAGATAGATATACAATTATACATGCGTAAGTATATGTATAAATATATATGTATGTACATATACATATATAACATGCATATTTATTTGTGTGTGTACATGCATATATATGTACACATAGGTATGTTCATATACATGCATATACATGTACATATATGTATATTCATATACATTCATATACATGTACATACGTGCAAACATATATTTCCACATAAATGTATCTGTATGAATGTGCATGTGTATATGTGTGTGTGCGTGAGCATTTATGTACATACGTGCGAATATATGTACGGACAAGTATGAATATGCATATATGTAATATAGATATGTATATTGTGTGTGTGTGTGTGTGTGTGTGTGTGTGTGTGTGTGTGTGTATGTTTTTTATGCACGTATCTATCTATTTATCTGTATGTAGGTGCATGTATATATGAATGTATACTGTATATATTTGATTTCATTGTTCACAACAAAATGGTTGATGAGGCTCTGTTAGATTGAAATAACAATTCGTCCAATTCAATAAACGGTCTCTCTATTTATTACAAATCGCATCTCGCTCTTCTTGTGGTTTATTTACCTTCGTGAAGAGTTACGTCAGTCTTCATAAATTATTATCTTTATGCTTTTAATTTATAAGCTTAATACCAGCATTTTCCAAGTCACAATCAGTGCTCTATGGCAAATGATGGTTAATAGATATTTAGATGTAATTGAAAGTTCAGTGAAGAAAACAGAAAAGAACAGTACGGAAATATGGTCATATAATACATCACAACACAAAACATTTAAGTTGATGGGGTTTTCTAATGATGTGACGGTACTTCTTAACGCAGTCTTTTGGATTTCTTTAAAAAATGGATCACCTGGGATGTTATCTCGTAATCATTATCAGTATAGTCATTATTATTTTAAATCTACGTTAAGGCTTTTTAACTAACGAATGAAAGGTCTCAAAAGTACTAACTTCACATTATTATTATTATCAATCCAAAGTATAAAAATGAACTATCAGAAGTGTAAGAGTAACAAGAGGGATGCTTTGCTGTATATTTTCCGATTCTACGTTTTAAGCTCAAATTCTGCTGAGGTCAGCTTTTCCTTTAATCTTTTCGGGATCGATAAAATAAAATTCTAGTCAAGTCGTGGGGTCAATGATATTTAATATTATTAAAATATATTTCTAGAGTTTCATTGAAGTTGCATTCGAGGATAGTTGGAAAAATGTATGTTGCATGACAACGTTATGGTTGTGATTTGTTTTGGAAAGACTGCGATCGTCTGCTGAAATATTTATATTCTTTGTTTTTTTATATTTATATAGTAAAGTGGCATGATTTATGTAATATTTACCGAGCTCTATATATATATATATATATATATATATATATATATAT
>NC_068992.1:48974509-48977983 GCF_001194135.2 Octopus bimaculoides
GTGTGTGTGTGTGTGTGTGTGTGTGTGTGTGTGTGTGTGTGTGCGGAGTGGATTACATTTTCTGATGTATTAAATAATTATGTTAACAATGGTATATAACATTTTGAAAGTTCTTTTGTGATTATTTGGATGGAAAACAAAAGATTCTTTAGAAAAAATCGTAGTCATTGAAACTATTATAATTCCTTTCGTTGCAGAAGCCATTAGAAATTACGATACCAACTTCGCTAAGAATTTTTCTCATCAGAAATACACCATTTTCATGCAAAAAATGTGTATTCTGTCTTGAAATAATAGTGTCTGGATTAAAAACATTCGAACTCCTTTTGATGTTAGTTTGTAAAGTAGAACATTTGTTGAGATAACAGATACTGTAAGGTTTTTATATTATAAATTCTTTGTTATACTAAGTTAGTCTTGCTGGTTTATACCGTGATGAGATATTATCAGTTCTCACACAGTTATAACCACTGAAAAAACGAAACGTTTAGAATAGATCTCCTTAATTTTTTCAACACCAATTCAATTTAATCGTAACTATTTAGTAACCTCAGTGTAGTAGATTATTTCAACGTTATACTTTATCTTAATAACTTAATCTTATAACTGCAGTTCAGAAACCTAATGAAACACTACATTATATTAATAGATGCTTTAACAGTCCAAAAATACTTTATGCAGTCTTATTAAAAGATCGTCTGTACATATCTCCAATTTCTCTAATGAGACTATTTTCTAAATATCTCAATGATGTCTTAAAATGTAGCAGTTTCACGGATAAAATTAAGTAAGTATATTACAAGTTAGAAATAATTGTATATCATATTACGAATAGAAATAATTCTATATTATATTATAAATAGAAATAATTTTAGATATAAAAAAATAGTATGGTTAATCCTTCACCCAATCTCCAATAACTTCATTAGCAAAAGTTTGGTTGTTTTCAATCCTTAGACAAACATTTCTACCTTACCATAAATATTATAAGCTTATTGCCAAAAGCATGTGTCCGCCATATCTAACTTTGGATAACCTTATCTAATATAGACGGACTTATATTATACTGTTACTCAACAGTAAAGACTGTAATTGTACTAAGAAAGATGAATGTTTCCTTGAAATGTTATGCACCTCTAAAGGTATTATTTATCATGTCACTGCGAAAACTAATGTTGTTTCCAAATATCATATTGAATTGATATCGGATTGATTTAAAACTCGATATACACAACATTGTCATTCATTCCATAATCAAATCAGAGCATTAGCACGAGTTTATTCAATTTTGCCTCAATTCTTAAAAACAATTATATTACCTTAGATACTAAATTTTGCGTTGCGAAGCCATACAGACAGTCAAATAAACCATGCACATTCTTTATCTCAGAATCCTATGAGGCATTTTTCTCTAAAGTACCTCTGCTTAATAAACAATCTGAAATAATTCCCATCTGCATTCACAGAAATATAGAACACTGATTTTTTAGATCAGTCGTCAGATAGCATATAATTTAAAGTACTAGGTAAGGTCTCCTATGGCGTGGAACGAATTATTGACATATTAATATAATGACTGGTTAAGCCTTGTTTTATTTTATTTCGTTATATTTCAGTATTTTTATATTTTTATGTAAAAGTACACGCTATACTGACTGTTAACAAATCCAAATATGATTGTCTCTAAATAACTTGAGTAAAAGAATTATATTATAATAATATTATAATTCTTTTACTTGAATTATTTTCCGATTTTTCTAAATATATATTTTTTTCTTTTCCCGCAAAATAGTCACAAAATCTTTTAAACTGCCATGCACAGTTATTAAAGACGTCAAGAAATTTAATCGGTTATATGTCTCTTTTTGTGTGTTTGACAAGTATTATATAAGGCTTTTATCTCTTTACATTGTGTGCTTATAAAAACAAGCAATAAATAACATTGACCAACCTCCAAAAACTGTTAAATATAAATATTCAGTCGAATGAACGTAATCTTCCCAGAACAGCTCATAATATTCATTCTGCAATCCAACATTGAGTTTCTCGCCGTTCTCAAATGCATCTCAAATTAAAATTACATAAATATTTTCAAGAGATATTTGGAGGAGCGTTATAGAGGATATGATTCACCAGGCGTACGTCGACGCTGTGAATTGACTGTTTTAGCCAGATAGTAATAATTTTTTCTAATTTTTGCACAGGGCCAGCAGTTTTAGGGGATGAAGTTAATGGATTACATCGACCCCGGCGCTTCTGGTACTTATTATAAAACAATGAAAGGCAAAGTCGAGCTCGGCAGAAATTGAACTTGGAATATCAAGAGTCGGAAGAAATGCTGTTAAGCATTTTATCCGAGGTGCTATTAATTCCACCATGTCTATGAATTGATAGGATATACCATGCATTCGCTGATTGTTTTATATTTATACATAGTTGCTAACAGACTACCTCTTGGCCATCCCCTCTTTGACCTAGCAGAATCTCCAGCGTGTGACACGCGGAAGAAACGAGAGCTGCACACCAGCAATTGTTGGGTTCTCATTTTAGCTGAATAGATTGGAACAACGTGTAAAAAAGTGCCTTGCTCAAAGACACACTACGCCTCCGGGACCATATATATACATACATACATGCATATATATATATATATATATATATATATATATATATATATGCATGCATATCTATAGATATATATACACGCACGTACATAGATAGATAGATAGATAGATAGATAGATAGATAGATAGATAGATAGATAGACAGATAGATAGAAATACAAACACGTACATACGCACATTTATCCATACACATACATATATATACATCCAGGCATACACTTATTTTATACATGTATACGTACATATATGCATCTACAATAAAAGTCAAAATAGTCGACACCTGAATTCAACACATAAAAATAATAAAAACGATAGAAAAAAAGAAAAGAGTTAGTACCTGTGAAATGGTATATACCGTTTTATTATTAACTGGGTAGCAGAGAAGTTTTGCCAAACATTCCAAAAATAAGAACCGTATCCAACTAGGCAGTCGTTTACTTCTTTCACCGCTGTAGAATATATTCATGACAAACACAGACATTGAACAGCAGAGACCGACAAATACCATGTTGGCAATGAAGAAGAAACCTGGAAGACGGGAGAGAAATATTGAAGGAAAATTAGGTGAGAAACTGTAAATGCTTGTGTAAGTGTAGGTGTGTATATATGCGTCTGGATGTATATATTTATGTGTGTGTGTGCATGTGTATGTGTGTGTGTTGTATGTGTGTGTTGCGTGTTGCATGTGTAAGTACGTGTTTTTATATAGTCAAACAGATTCTTTTTGTCGATTTTACTACACATAAACACACGTATATATGTATGTGAATATATATGTGTGTGTGTGTGTGCGCGTGTGAATATCTATGCATATATATGTATACATATATATTTATATATATATATATAT
>NC_068992.1:48978580-48980167 GCF_001194135.2 Octopus bimaculoides
TATATATATATATATACATATATATACATATATACATGATAAAGTTAGATGCCCGAGATGCAAATAATTAAGCAAAATCCAAATATGATTGGGTTTATGTGATGGAAACAGTACACAACAATGACGTTGTTAGTAAATATATAAACTTCCTAGAACATACACAAAGACAGAGACATAGTAGAACATTGATTGAGAAACAAATATCGAAGCCATATATATGAGTGATGTATATATATGTATGTATGTATCTAAGTATGTATGTATTTACAGCAAGCTCAGCTGCTAAGCGTAAGCTATAAAATAACTTTTTTCAGTTTATCACACTTCGATATGAGAAAAATTTACAACTCTCCACATCAGTAAACCACTATTATTCCTGAAAGTTGTTTTGGTTTTTTATACCTTCTACGAACTACTCGAAGGTTACTAACTTTCTACACCTTGGTCTTTGGGTCTTACCTTTACACAAATATATATATATATTGTTTTTTTTTATTCATTTATTAGAATTGCTTGTTTATTTGAATTGACTAGTTGCGTAAGTTCTGGTAGGGGAGCTAATCAGTGTATCCTCAATAAAGCATTCAGGAGGAATTCCTGCTTACAACAAATAATGCTTTATTCATTATTCCTGTTATAATGTTAGTCACATACACAAGCGCTCACGCATACAAAGTTTTTTGTGAATAATTTCTGTAGACATTATTCCATGCACCAAATTATCTGTGTATACGTGTAAGTGTGGGTTCATCTATGTGTGTGGATATCTATATCTCTGTGTGTGTATGCGTGAGTTTATGGTGAGGTATCCTGGAAATTCGTTGGGTTCGTGAAGTTAACTAATCTCGAATTGTCGACATCAGAACAAGTTCATCTTAGGAAATTCCTCTTGCCTACAGCTCAACACACTGCATTTTTATATACAAAATAGGTTTTCGACAAGTCATTTGAAGTTCTTTAAATATGTATGGAATCGTTCTTTCTCAGAATCTGATGTCAATGACTCAAATATTTACAAACAGATTTAACCTTGTTAAAATCAACATTACATAAGTTTGAAAACTACTCACATATGTTTCTTTTACTCTTGTGTTCCCTTAACATATACTAAAAGACTTGTATTTATCAAATGAATCTTATGATTATATTAACTATATATCATTTTATTATATTGTGTATGTATGTGTATATGTGTGTGTATAAACCCTCGATTCAGTAACACCGTTTACAAACTCTATGCTTGGAATGACCAATTTTAAATACTATTGGAACTTACGCATAAGGTACAGGAATCTTATGGGTATACCATCTGGCCTAAATAATGGAACTGCAGATACAATATCCCTGCATATCTCACGTCTATTTTCATTCCTCCAATTCACTCTCTATTTCATATCTTATCAAAATAACTATTGCTTAACCATTTTTTCACACCTTCTCCGATGTAGGGATATAAAAATATCCCGGAAACAGCTGTAAGACCTTCTCTTTATAAATGTTCTGAAATCTTTCACAGCCTTGAATTTATATCTCATTCTGTTAATTGTGATATATATATATATATATATATATATATATATATATATA
>NC_068992.1:48980838-48981837 GCF_001194135.2 Octopus bimaculoides
ATATATATATATATGTATATATATATATATATACAATCTGGATCTGTGTCAATGTATCTCAGCGTGTGTTTGAATGCGCGCAGGTGTTGTGTTTGTGTGTGCATATATTAATTTATATTCCTTTTCATAGAAGCCTTCTTCCGTTAATTCTGAAGATTTTAAAGAATTTGATTGCATTCTGTACTGAAGAAAACTATTTTCATTTGAAGGGAAGAAAATGGGCCTTGTGTTTCAATTTCAGCTCACTTAAATGTAAATATATACGCACTTATGCATGGAAATATAAAGTAAATATATATATATTGATAGGTAGATAGATATAATTATATTATAGTTATATTGATAGGTAGATTGATATAAATATATATATATATATAATCTATACATATATATACATGTGTGTATGTGTGTATGTATGCACGTGTGTATACATGTATGTATGTGTGTGTGCTATATAAATTTTCAACTTAAATCAATCTATTGTCATTCAGTACAAATACTCCAATAAGTTCTGAATGCCCATATATATTTATAGACACACACACACACACACACACACACACACACACATACAGGCGTAGGAGTGGCTGTGTGGTGAGTAGCTTGCTTACGAACCACATGGTTCCGGGTTCAGTCACACTGCGTGGCACCTTGGGCAAGCGTCTTCCACTATAGCCTCAGGCCAACCAATGCCTTGTGAGTGGATTTGGTAGACGGAAACTGAAAGAAGCCCGTCGTATATATGTATATATGTGTGTGTGTGTATACGTTTGTGTGTCTGTGTTTGTCACCCCAACATCGCTTGACAACCGATGCTGGTGTGTTTACGTCCCCGAACATTAGCGGTTCTGCAAAAAGAGACCGATAGAATAAGTACTAGGCTTACAAAGAATAAGTCCTGGGGTCGATTTGCTCGACTAAAAGCGGTGCTCCAGCATGGCCGCAGTCAAATGACTGAAACAAGTAAAAGAGTAAAAGAGTATATATGTACGCATATAT
>NC_068992.1:48982824-48983598 GCF_001194135.2 Octopus bimaculoides
TGTGTGTGTGTGTGTGTGTGTACATATATATATATATATATGCGCACATCTGTATGAGTGTTAAATAAAGATAGCTTAAAGCTACTTGAGGCAGCGAGCTTGTAGAATTTTTACTGCATCAGACAAAAGAATACTTTAAGAATAATAACGAAATATTTATTGATGAAGCAACACAATAGTGTAAGTCGAGTGAATCGAATTTAAAGTGAAATTCTACTTGAAGTTGTATTCAACTCGAAAAAGCTACCTCAGTTTCTCAACACAATCAGTGCGCTAATTACGGCAGAAAATCTATTTAGAATCTGGGGAATTGAAGAAAACGAACAAGAAGATCGACATTACACTTCATGTTGTATGTGGCTGAGTAAAGACAGTAAATTATGCCGTTCAACCTGTAAATGCTAATTTTTCCCTCGCCGCTCGACTCGACTCAGTGAAGCATAACGGGTTAAGGACCGACATGCTAATGCCCCGCTGGGATGATACGGAAAAGTTTGCGGTATTGCAATGGCTTTAGTCATTGCCAGAAGAGCTTTCGATGTCTCCAAGTGGCTCTCGCAGTTTCTTGGGCAAAGCATCTCTGGTGTTAATTTCACATTAGATAGATAATAGATAGATAGATAGATAGATAGATAGATAGATAGATAGATAGATAGATAGATAGATAGATAGATACATTTCTTTTATTAGCCACACAGGGCTCAACGAAGATGGGACAAATACAATGTAGAGCTTTTCTTTTTGGGAGGGGGAAGGAAGGAAAAAAAAAAAAAA
>NC_068992.1:48985925-48986626 GCF_001194135.2 Octopus bimaculoides
TATATATATATATATGCATGTAGATATATAGATATATATATGTATGTATATATGTATCTACATACATATACATACATATATACATATATGCATATACATACATATAAATATATATACGTGTATATATATATATATATATATGTATATATATGTAATATATAATATATGTGTATGTGTGCGTGTGTGTGTGTATTTATACAAAGAGAGATTTCTTTCAAATATGAACGTTTTTATGTGTTTCTATATGTATATAAGAATGGACGACAGCAAATGTGTGTGAGTATATATATATATATATATATATATGCATAAGAGTACATGTAGTTGTACACATATACATATGAACATTATATATATATGTATGTGTAAGAAATATGCATGTCATATTCTGCATACGTGCAACATAGATGTATATATGCATGTATATTATAATGTGTGTCTATATGTAAACATATATGTCTGCGTGTGCATCTATTTTTTCATTTCCACGTCTTAATACTGAAACCTTCTTTCTTTAATTTTTAACATTTTAAAGAATTTGATTGCATTCTGTCTTTAAGAAAGGCATTTTAGTTCGAAAGAAAGAAAATGTTGCTCATTTGATTTTTTTAATATTCTTGCCTACTTAGGTATAAATGTGTGTGTGTGTGTGTGTGTGTGTGTGTGTGTGTGTGTGTGTGTGTGTGTGTGTGTGTGTGTGT
>NC_068992.1:48992107-48994084 GCF_001194135.2 Octopus bimaculoides
TTATATATATATATATATATTTGAATTATTCTTAAATAAGAATGTCGTTCAAGTCGCTGTCAACAACATACTTGTTTACGAATAATAAATTTGTACTCTACAAAAATATATACTATCCTATCAGATTAATGTAAAATTGTTTTTATTATGATTGAGCATAAAAACAAACATTAATTTATGGGGGGGGAGGTCGAAAATTAAAGAAAATTGTTTCCTCCGTCTTTATTAATTTTATTAAACCTAACAATTTATCGTCCAGTTTCTTAATCTTCACAGCCCCTTTACGGTTGGACCCTCTGTCCAAAGAGAGATATTGCTTCATTTCCGGGTAACTAATCTGATCACAAAGGCAGCTACACTAGAAATAATTCCGTAGAAAAGTATAAAAGTATGTGCACAAAGTTTCTGTCGTTCAATCGATAAAATGTTGTTATTAGGAAAATTTGGGATGCGTTTATCATCACAATCCAGACCCTGTATGAAATATCGCTTTTCTGTTCAATGATCAATCATGTTGGCTTTCTTTTTCACAGACACGGTAATAGCAGCAAACTCGATTACTTGCAACAAATACATAATCGAAACAAAGTCATGGTGTGACAGAGACGTCACTGATTTTGCCAAGCTTTAAATTATTCAGCATGGCAGTCATTTGTAAGAGTTAAAAGTGTTTTAACACTGTTTCAAGTGACCAACTGAGATCAAACGAGCAGACCAACTGGTACGTGATACTTTGGATAGACAGTAAGCACAAGACGCGATGGATACTACTGATAGTAAAAACGTCATTGATGTAACGTTTTTACAGGTTCTACAGTGATTCAAATTTAGTTTTAATCAGTTTAAATAAAATATGAAATGGTAGAGCCTGTATTTGTTTTTTAGTTTGCGTTACACACAGTAAATCGGATGACATGTTCATGGAACAAAGGACCTTTATATCTCGTTCAGATAATCAGAAATTCGATTCGCAGTTTGACTACATGTGCGTGTGCGTGTGTGTACGTGTTTGTGTATGCGTGTGTGTGTGTGTGTGTGTATTCATATACATATGTGTGTATGTGTGTATATATATATATATATATATATATATATATGTGCATATATATATATATGTATACACACACACACACACACACACTGTCAAACTGCCAACATTGGTTAATCGATTGTACCTGTAATTCGTAAGACCTTGTTGCACACGGGGTGACGTTCATTCTGTTTCTCGTCCACATTGACATTAATTTGATGAACACGTGATTCAATTGATTGAAAAGCTGAACATTCATCATCTCAACCGATGGAGATCCCTCCATGTATGCATACATGTATGTATGCATGTATGTATGCATGTATGTAGCTCACACTTCACACCATCTCCCTATTTCTCATATATCTATGGTTTTATCATACTGTTACTCTCCCAGCCCCTACGTTTTATGGATTTCCTCCTATCTATCTTCCTTACATTACCCAAACCTGACATTTACCCTTGTTCTTCTATGCTCACCATTCACTTCGATTCTCATCTGTACCGTCTATCATATTCCTTTCACACATTTGCGAACCTATTCATACAGCCATCCTCGATTCTAGATCCCTATTCTTTATCCTCCCTCCTTTTATTTTTAGGATACGTCTTGACACCTCTTCTCCGCCATCTTTTCACCTTTTCTAACTGGGGTAGCCATGTACTTCCTCTACATCGAGACAACACCTAAAGCTCCACGAGGCTCCGGCAGGAGGTGGTGGCGATCTCTGTTGTACTCTTCCGCCACATCTTTCTCTCACTCTTTCTTCCTGTTTCTTGAGTAACGCTGCGATGGACTGGCGTCCCGTCCAGCTGGGGTGAGAAGCACACATACGCCATAGAAACCGGGAAACTGGGCCCATGAGCCTGGCTAGGCTTGAAAAGGGCGCATAAATAAAATATAGATAGATAGATAGATAGATAGATAGATAGATAGATAGATAGAT
>NC_068992.1:48994094-48995638 GCF_001194135.2 Octopus bimaculoides
ATAGATAGATAGATAGATAGATAGATAGATAGATAGATAGATAGATAGATAGATAGGCGGACATACATACATACATACATACATACATACATACATACATACATACATATATGTGCGTGTATACATAAATACACATATTTGCAAATATGTGCGTACATATGTTGACAGATTACCAAGCGGTACAAAATTCACGACACGGATAAATAATTATAATCGCCATCATAAGCTTCTCTAGAAACAAATCCGAAGTTTATATGTTCTTAGCTGAGCCCATTTTAAGAGCAGGTGTCATTCAGCAGGAAATAGGTGTTACGCAATTGGTCACAGGGGATTTCATCATGCGATGTGGACGCAGATTTTGCTGTATGGATTATGTTTGATGCCAACAGAAAACGTAATATATTTTGTTTATTATACATGATTCTGAGGCAAAGTGAAATTTTTTTGTTGTAACCGAAAACTACTTATAAAAGACGAGGTTAAACATTTGTTAATGGAGAAATAATCAAATTAAATTTACAGCAAAAATCTCGCTTGATGATGTTTGTAATTCTATCGCTAGTAGCTGTGTGAGTGAGAGAGAGAGAGAGAGAGAGAGAGAGAGAGAGAGAGAGAGAGAGAGAGAGAGAGAGAGAGAGGTGGGAGGGAGAGACAGAGGAAGAGTGAGAGAGAGGGAGGGAGGGTGAGAGAGTGAATGCGCATGCATGTTTAAATGTGTTTGGATATACATGTATGTCTATATATAAAATGTCTACACATACTTTATACGTATATATACATTGCATTTGATTACATACATAAATATTTGTATTTATTCAGATGTATGTTGAAAAGGATTACGTAATTTTACGATTTGAAAATTTGTAAACTGTATTTGAAGCTCTACAACTGCTGATAATGGCTTTGGGAACTTGACTATTCCAAATAAACCGCCAAGAAACAAAGATTTAAATAAAAAAAATAACTTGATAAAAATATATTTATAAACTGGATAACTTAGTTATTTTTGTTTTTTCAAGCATGGCTAAAAGTATTGTTGTCAATAAAGGGTATGTGTTGATGATGGTGGGGGACATATGTAGTTCTGCATATGTGTATTGCGAGTGGATATACATATATACATAATCCATGTGTGTGTGTGTGTGTGTGTGTGTGTGTGTGTGTGTCTGTATGTCTGCATATGTTTTAATATGAGTATGTATGTATGTATGTATGTATGTATGTATGTATGTATGTATGTATGTATGTGTGAATATGCAGCCGTATATATAATCGTGTGCGTGTGGATATGCGACCATACATGTATGTATATATGTGTAGATATGTAGGTGTAGAAATGTATGTGTGTGTAGCTAAATAACCGTATATGTATTTGAGTATATGTATATGCGTATGGATTTCTATATCCCTACATGTGTGTGTGTGTGTGTGTGTGTTGAGCCTGGTTAGCTACTTTATATAGCAAAATATTTATTGATGGAGTACTCAAAATTAATAGTAGACATAGATAGATAGATAGATAGATAGATAGATAGATAGATAGA
>NC_068992.1:48995648-48999570 GCF_001194135.2 Octopus bimaculoides
ATATATATATATATATATATATATGTGTGTGTGTGGATTAAAATTAAAAAATTAAAAAATTTGGCATCGCCCGAAAAACATTTAATTCAGATAGAGAATATAACCGTATAGAATCCACGTTGTTATTTATCATTCATTGGATCGTGGATCAGCGTAACGCATATCTATTTCACTCTGATCCAACCTTCATTTTTTGCCAAACAGGAATTTACTAGTATACTCAATTGGGGATGATATTTCTTTACTTCTACATTTATCTGACTTCTCCCTCTCTGATGACGATATACTCAGCTTATCGAATCCTTACACAATATCATGACTGTAAGAGACTCTGTATGTTTATATTCTCAATCTAAATTAAATGGGGTTTTTTTTCTTTCCGGGTGATGCCAAATGCTTTGCTGTTTCATTTTCTATTTTCATCTGTATCCACCCGCTGAAGGAGAAATCACTTCTTGCCGCCTTCCATGGGAAGTCTCAACACCGCATGTAAACAGCTCTTCGAAAATTAAGGGAAAGAACAGAACTGATAAGAAACCTATATCTTTTATATTGGGGCTTCAGATTCTCATTTGTTCTTATAATCATAGGTCACTGGGTTACTGTTGTGTCGACCCCCCAAGCGAAGAAGTAGGATCGCCCAAGACATATAAATAGAGGTAGTCTGACCGTGGTAGGGAGTTGAGTAGCTGTCGTGTAGCGGTTGAGTAGAGATCATCCGAAGGTGCTAGATAGCAGTAGCTTGAGACATAACAGTTACCTAACAGCTGATTTGCATAGAAGCCTAGAAATGCTTGGATTCTTAAAAAAAAGGGGGGGGTACAGAGCAAAATGATTTGCATTCTCCAGATACAAATGTTCAATGAAAAAAAATTATAAAAGGTTTCTGCTTTTGAGTTGCTTAACTGAACATATGCCCACAGCCAGATATACGTATGGAAATCGTGTATATACACACACAGAGACAATTACAAAACATGCACTCTTGTGTTCTATTGTAACATACGCGCCCACGGAGGAAATTTTATCCCCACACATGCACATCCACACAATACGCACACATACGAGGGGATACTGAAAAGTTCCTGGCTTCAAGGGTATCGCGAAAGACCTGGTTGGAGGCCCAACCTTCCGAGTTCTTTTACAAGGCTTATAAAAACTGAAGGACCATTGCAATATGTGTGTGAATCTGTGAGGAGATTATGTTGGATAAAATCATAACTAACTGCTCCACTTGTATTTCCTTTTACCCAAACCCAGGAACTTTTCAGCACCCCACTCGTATATACAGACATCAACGAAATCAGGTAACTACAAACACCAAGAACTGTCATGACTTAAGCAAAAGAGCCTTGTCATTTTGTTAGTGACCCGTCTGAATTCTGCAAAGGAAAAAAGAACTTAAAATAAATCCAAAAGAAACATACATGCATTTGTGTTAATGCAATGCGTGTGTTAGTGATGTATGTATGTTAAAGTGTCGTGTGTGTTCAAGTTATGGCTTTTTAATGCGATGCGTTTGTGTGCTAATGTGATGTATGAATAATGTAACGAATGTGCTAATGTAAATCATGTGTTCATAATATGTGTATGTGTGTTTGTGTGTATGTTACTGCAATCTGTGTGGTAATGTGATATTGCGTTAATGATATGTGTTAATGTGTGCTAGTGCAATGCGTGCGTTAATGTAATGTAGTTACTAATATATGTTAATGCGATGTATATGCATTTTTTTAAATGTCGTGTATTAATGCTTGTTAATGTGAGTGCGTGTTTGTTAGTGTGGAGCGTGCATGTGTGTGAATATATACATTTTAATTCATACCAAGGTAGGGTAAACTGTCGGAATTCGGCGGCAAGTTTTCGGTGATCACCAACTGGAAAACAGCAAGCGACAGCAAAACTGTGACACTGACAGAGACTTTTTCTCCAGATTCTGGTGGCAAGAAGAATCCGATGAGCGTAATACCAGAAATAATCATACAGGGATAAATCAAATTGAGCAACTGAATGGCGGGTTTACGAGATAGTCGAATGGTAAAAACCACTTCTGAGAATGTATATTTGCAACAGGAATATAGTTTTTGGTAAGAATGTATTGACAATTCCGCTAATTTCCATTCACTACTTTTGACATAATATCTCTTGTCTCCGTCGGTTTTGTTATTCATCACCATCACTTCGTTATCAGTGTAGGCCCACGATCCAAACGTCAGATTGCATACCTTGGTAAAGAAAAGAAGAAAATGAAAAGAAATACAATTATTTATTATATCTGAGATTATTAATTTTCGGATTATTAACTTCGTTTTAAGATATGAAAATTTTGTTGTTTATGAATATTTTACATTGCATTTCGATCAGATTGTCATCAGGTGATTAACCATCTTCAATATAGGACAGTTATTACACGTTGATTTGAAATAAGAGTTTCGTTCGGTTCATACCCAGGAATAACATAAGAAAACAGGGAGAGAAAAGAAGAAACAGAAATAGATGAAGAAGATAAGGTTAAGATAAGGTTCTTTGCATTTCCTGTTGTGGGTGTTCTTCCTCTTAGCCTACTCTTAGCTACCCACCTCCACTTATTATTTCGTTTTGCTTCCTCTCCCTTCAGCACTACTAAACGAATCACATTTGCCAATCTCTTGAAGAAGGGGAACCGAACTTACTGTAGTATCTTTATGTGATTGGTCACCAATTACATACCCATGACTTTTTGAATATACTACCAGCAAATTATGACTATTGCATAACTCCTGGTTTCCTGAAACAGCTGTCGAGTTAATACATTGCATAATTTCTTTATATTTTATTCTGTATTTATTGTGCTCCATATCAAACCTGACAATGTTTTCCAAAGCGATTTGGATTTTTCTTATAGCCATACTTGACGCTGTGACCCTTACCCTGGTTGAAGAAGTCGGAGTTTTAGTTCAAATTCATTTGAGCACAACTATGTATTTTCTATAGTTAGCTGATCTAGCTCTCACCTATTCACTGTATATCCAGTGATAAGATTACGAATAAAATATAGAGTAGATGTAAACTATAGAAATATATTAAAAGATATTAAGATTATTTTAATAGTATGGGTCATCTGCAAATGAATAAAATTCCACACAAAAATAAATAGAATAGTACAAAACGTTAAGCAACAGTATTGGCTTTAATGTTTCGAGGGGGGGTTGAAGAGAGTATTGAACAAAGTAATTTAGTAAAATGAAGATGGCATTGGGCAAAATAGCCGTGAATTGGTAGAATTAAAGTGCATCGAGTAAATTGGCGGTGGATTGGTAGAATGAATAAAGCATCGGACAAGATGTCGGCGGACTGATAGAATCATGAGTACATCGGAAACGATATTTTGTGTTATTTAGTTGTTCTGACTAGGTCATTTTAGCCTTTCGTACTTTTGGTTTGTTAAGATTAAATACCAGTCATGTACTTATATCAATGTTATCCGGAAATATGCGACATAGATCGAACTGATGTCACCAGTATTTTGCGAGGGAATTGCCAAGGTCATAAGCACAATGTGTTCTACAGGCTAAGTCATAAAACAAATAACACAACATAGTATCAATAACACAACACTACAATAACACTACAATAATACAACATAATATCAATAAGATCGAGTTCGACCTTCTGGTTGATAGAATATTACACCAACGACATATTCAACGCGAGAGCCTCTATCTACGTGGTCACTACATACACAAGAAATAACAGCTGAATTCTTTCATATCCCACCCTACCGTCTTAAAATAAATATGGCCGCATTAGACAACATCATCCATCCTACAGGCTGTTAAAACAAGGAATAGCCACAACCAGAATGCTTTTAATCATAAGCCTGTTCAATGAAGACCAGCCTAGTGTTAAATGACAACTACTAACAACATAGCTATATATATAT
>NC_068992.1:48999580-49003022 GCF_001194135.2 Octopus bimaculoides
TGATTATCTTGCTATGAGTATAACTCTGTGTAAATAGTAAAACAATATCATTAAATTTTCCAATAAATATAATGAAAATCACAATTTTAATGTTACATTAATGATTATTCAAATATTAGAATATCTCATATATGTCTTAAATAAATATTTCACTTCCTTAATGTTTGTAATTGAAAATTAGATCTACATATCCCCAAAATTATTAAAATAAGTCATAAATCAGTAGAACGATGGCTAAAATGCCTTCTAATATTTATTATTCCGCCCTCGTGTTATTACGGATATCAAGCTGGCAAAATAGTTAGCCTGCCGGAAAAAATGCCTTGCAATATTTGTTCCTGTTCTTTACATTCCGAGTTCAAATCCCGCCAAGGTTAACTTTGCCTTTCATCCTTCTTGGCTCAATATAATAAACTGTCAGTCTAGTATTGGTGTCAATGATAATCACTAACCCTACTCTCCCACAACATTTCAGCTAATTATGATTTTATTCAAGATATTCTCCTCTCAGATTCACACGCTTATAGCAGCGGTCCCTCGGTTTTTCTAAGCCCTGTAAAAGAACTCGGAAGGTTGAGCCTTTCGCAATACCCTTAAAGCTAGGAACTTTTCAGCAGCCCCTTCTATATCAACTATCTCCTCATCCTTAGATAAATTCTATACTCTGACTATCCTTTGTCACATATCTCTTACATTCCTTTTTTGTTTGAAATTTACCAATGTCTGATATCTCCTTTCGGCTTAATGTCTGTAAATTATGAGTTTCTGTTGTTGTTAGTGGCACTTCTAATGTCGTATATAACTTTGCGTTTTCATTTGTCAAGTTGTGACTTTGCCTCTATGTCCGTTTCACTGTCACTTTTTGGTTTATTGTTTTGTTTAATCCGTTCTTGCTTCTTTTTTTTTTCTTCTTTTTTTTTCTCAAACATTTTGAGGTCATATTGAATTACTAGTAAACAAAGTAAAATAGATGTTTGCAAAAGATAGACGAAAATTAAAATATCTGTGAACGAACGGGAAAAGCGTCCAAATAATCCGGGGTCATTTGTTGGTAAACAAACCCAAAAACTGTTTTTCCATGAGAGAATCTTGAAAGAAAATATATTCTAGGTGAAGATCTATGAAATTGCGTGCGTCTGCTTCAAAGAATAACGAAAATAACAATCACTATTTCTACAAAACTATCATGTTAAACTCATTACTAAAAAATGCATTTACTGAAAATTTTAAAATGTGTTCTCCAAAAATATCCTAACAAAAGCAAGTGATACAAATAAATCGGTTAAATTCATCCTGTGGACTGTAAAAAAACGCCTCTTTAATTACAGTTAAATCTTAATTAAGTTCCAATTACAATATATTGTTATCGTCCTTCTTTAAAATAACCTAATGATTAATTCAAGATATTAACACGTTTATGTTAAATCTAACAAATGAGGGTTTCTATAGCGATTACTATAATAAAACTAAATAAACGAACCAGCAAGATCAAAACTGGAAAACTGCCATTGTCAGATGCACATTTTTCCTCTATAAGCGCAAACTTCATAAATAAGTGTTTGCTTATTGATGTGTTGCATGATTTTTATTGCACACTTATTGTCAAATCTATATCTATATAATACTTCTACGTAAATACGTATCATCTAATTATAGGACAGGAGTTGCCTAGCTGCCTGGTACTTGAAAGAAATCTCGATATTGTAATCATTCTATCGTCGGAGTTGTATGTTCGCTCTACAAAATCGCTCTAGATTGAATGAATTCATTTTCTTTTTCTGAAGTATTTTACATAATTTTTATATTTCAGAAGCATCATAGCTAATAATAAAACCTATAAACATTCATCGGTTGTTGTTTGTCTATATTTCCCTTCTTTCTCAAGAGCAGTTGTTGTTCGTCTATATTCCTAAAAATTGTTTTCACCCCATCAACTTTCGGATTTTTTAATACGTACATATTTTTCAAATCCCTGCTGAGATGTAACAACAGTGAAAGCAGTTTAAAATCAAACATTTGGAAATATGTATCCATTGAAAAGGTCAAAGGTTGACGAAGAAAAATATTATTTGTGGGGATATAGACGAACAATTACTGCTTTGGAAAAAGGAGAAAGCAACAAACAACTTGTGTCTGCTTATTGACTTCATTAACCATGACTCTACCGAAACACAAAAATATTGGCATTCCGTGTATCTTAATTAACGTGGATATATTGTCGGAAGCCAAAAAACTGCGGTATTCGTCTCGAAAAAGCATCTCGTACAGATATATAGAGTTATATAGAGCTAAATAAGTATATCAGTAGCAGACGAAAAGTGTCCAACAATGGCGGCGGAACGGTTAAATCAGGATTTCTGTTTCTTTGAAGATCATCAGTAGTAGATATTCACTGGTAGCTGCATACTTAAATTTAACCTCTATTGATTATAGAAAAACAGTCATTAATAAATCACTGGCCTTGCAAATGGCCGGCTGCAGGGGGAAATTTTGTTATTAGTAACTGTTTCATGTCAAAATTGCTGCAAAATAAGTTCAAAATTCAATGCTACGTAATCATCACCACACAGTTACTGTCAACTTTCACGTTAGGCGGTACAGTCCAAATATACGACATGTATTTATGCAATCAGACTACAAAGCTCTTACAATTTTGACCGTACGGAATCTCGGTTATAATTGCAGAACGCTAGTTGTCAGAGCTATATTCTTTCTTTAAGACCTCTACTTTTAGAACTAATACTGATGTTGTTTCTTTTGTGGTTGTTTCGCCCTGAGCCAGCCCTGAATGTGTATTTTCATCAAGTCAGTATACCCTATAATGGCTCTGTCGTTGGCTCGCTTCCAGAATTAATCAACTTGTTTCCTGTACGGAGTGTTACATGATTATTATTTCGTACACTTATTATCAAACTTATGCTACCGGATGATTAAATTTGTGATCGATTCTACACAGATTTATACAAATCAGAGGAGAAAAAAAACACATGCAGTGCCGACTGCACCAAAATTTGATCGAATGTCCGATCATTCAGTTATCACATTGACATGTTCTCTTTCAGAAGAGTGAAGTAGAGACTGGATTAAAGGAGCTTTTTGAGAGTAAGGGTAAATAAGATGTATTATTATTACGGAAAATTAATTAACTCTGTGGCTGTGTGTTGTGTTATATTAAGGAAAGATCACAATAGAAAGATTGTATTATGTAAACAAAGGACAAAACTATCAAATATAAGTTTATTAATGTTCACGTTTGTTAGCAGCAATTTATCATGGTGTCTTTATGTTTGTTTTTATGTTTGTCTGTTTAACAGAGAACAGAACTAAAAAGTTCCTTAAGTGGGGTGAGAAGGTCAGCAGAAGAAATATGAAAACTGGACTGATGAGAATGTAAATCATGGCTTCAGATGCATATGTATGTATATATATATGTGTATATATA
>NC_068992.1:49003327-49005486 GCF_001194135.2 Octopus bimaculoides
TATATATATATATATCAATGTAAAATATATTAGATATATATTTCACGAAATTTCAACATTATCTGATATAGAACTTGATACGCTGGTTAGAGTGTATTCATGTGTTTATGATATCAAAACTCTGAGTCCATTTAGAGTTTCGACCTGAGCCGCCAAACTGTTTGCAAAACAGCCCCATGATGATTCCTTTGACGCCCATATTCCTTCCACAAATTCTTCTTCTCTTGAAATTGGTCCTGCATTAATTTTTATTTTATTTTCACCCAGTTCTTGATAAAAAAAAATATATCTTTTGGAGTTGAAGTCTAACTGTTTCCTTCACTTCTAACCAAACGGTGGTGTTGTACTAATGTTGGTGACTTAGTAAATATTAGTATTACTACCTTTAGTTTAGAAATAAAGGCCCCTAGTTCAAACCCCACCCGTGTCATTTTTTTTCTCTCCGCTGCTTTCGCGGATTCCCATGACTCGCTGTCGTCATCCGATTCCATTATCATGAATATAGTGGAGGCGCAATAGCCCAGTGGTTAGGGTAGCGGACTCGCTGTCGTAAGACCGTGGTTTCGATTCCCAGACCGGGTGTTGTGAGTGTTTATTGAGTGAAAACGCCTAAAGCTCCACGAGGCTCAGGCAGGGGATGGTGGCGAACCCTGCTGTACTCTTTCACCACAACTTTCTCTCACTCTTACTTCCTGTTTCTGTTGTGCCTGTAATTCAAAGGGTCAGCCTTGTCACACACTGTGTCACGCTGAATATCCCCGAGAACTGCGTTAAGGGTACACGTGCCTGTGGAGTGCTCAGCCACTTGCACGTTAACTTCACGAGCTGGCTGTTCCGTTGATTGGTTCAACTGCAACACTCGTCGTCGTAGCCGACGGAGTGCCACTACTATTATGAATATAAATTGGGAACTTGAGTCATTGAGAATCTTTCATTAGCTGATTACACAACCATAGACTTCAGTCCTATAGATGCGATGCAGTTAACTCTCTTGTTCAAGCTCGGTGATCCTGACCTTCGGTCTTCTAGGATTCCTCCGCTCAATGTAAGAACTACCATTGGCTCAGTTGATCTCTTCTACTACTTCTTCACAATCCGCCATGCCGCAGTCCTATGATTTCGCGGTATCCCTGACAGTGTGGCTGAACCGGTGCTGTGCCTTGCCAAAGGGCAGTCCGTAACTATGCGGGGCACGGTCGTTTCTCAAAATGCCCGCATACTCATCTATCTACGTGTCTATTTACGTTCATATCCAGCGATATATAGAAAATATTCTAAGTATACACACTAGAAGTTAATAGACAAGAAAATTACAAAATTAATACTCAGAACAATTACGTTTACTTTTCTTCTTTATGCTGAGGTTGTTGTTTAGACGTGAATCGCCTCGATTCATATAAATTTATAACCAAAGTCTTTTCAGCTGACACCATCTCATCTATTTTAAGATATGTCCTTTAAATTATTCCTTAAGCTTTATCTCTTAAATTTCACCCTACCAAGTTATTGACTGTTATTTCTAGCAGCAAGGATAACCATGTTTAGGCTCCCACTTAAAGTCGTTTCTGTTTTGGTGTGGTGGTGGGGGGGGGAGAAGGTGGGATAGTTTGTTTGTTTGTTTGTATGTTTTTGTTGTTGTTTGTTTTTTGTTTTTTTGTTTTGAACGTTTTAATGTAGTTACTACTCGTGTGACATTGCATGACATTCGTGATTAGCCACCATTCTCAAACAATAAGAAATGTTTAAAAGAAATCACAAAGACTTACTTGTTGATCGAAGGGAAAACGTTTTATATCGATCTGGCACACAGATTTCAAAACTGACGGGAAGTGGTATTTCACAGACCCATCATGGAAAACCCTGGCTCTGTAATATTCTTTGATGCCTTTCAATACGTATTCCGAGCTGGATGAATAAGAGAAGAAAGAAAAATTCTTTCTTTATCATTGTTATTATTATTACCGTTTTTATCATCATCTTCATCATCATCTTCATTGTTTTCATGATTATTATTATTATTATTATTACTACTACTACTACTACTACTACTACTACTACTACTACTACTACTATCATCATTGATAGTATCATTTCGAAATCTTATTTACTATTTCCAATAACACATGTTCTATACTTACACAAACGCACACAACCATGTG
>NC_068992.1:49005518-49006132 GCF_001194135.2 Octopus bimaculoides
GGGGGGGGGGGGGTTACTGACTAGAAGCGACAAGCAGTGAGTGAGACAAATATAAACTTGGTACCAGTTCAAATACGTTTGAAAGACATTGAGCCCTTCTTAAGGGTTCCAATATCACTCAAATATACTTGAACTGCTACCAAGTAGTATATATACATACACACACATATATATGTGTGCGTATATATATATATATATATATCAAGATGATGCAAAATAACTTACTATTTCAAAAACTTGAAAACACCCTCTAATTTTATTTAATTTAGTGCAAAAACTCAAAATTCAAAATTTCAGCACAATTGAAGACATTTTAGAGGTTGCTACCGTCCACTGAACATTTTGTATATTGTTATTTTTCAGTTCGTATTTATTGTACATTTCGTGTCTCCTTCTACTGGCCCTGACATGGAATCCTATGATGGATGCCTCTTTTGCGTTTAAATGTGTACTGTATTTATATGTAAGTGTATATATATATATATATGTGTGTGTGTGTGTGTGTGTGTGTGTATGTGTGTGTGTGTGTGTGTGTGTGTGTGTTTATATATGCATATTTATATGTATATTTATGTATATTTATATATATTCATATATGTGTATGTATATATATA
>NC_068992.1:49006269-49009921 GCF_001194135.2 Octopus bimaculoides
TATACATATATATATGTATATATATGTATATGTATATGTATATGTATATATATGTGTGTCTGTGTATGCATGTATGTATGTGTGCATGTATGTATGGTTGCATATAAGCATGTATTTATGTTTGTATGTTTGTATCTATGTATCTATACATGTAAGTAGTGGGTATATTTGTACAAAAGTCGAATTTTTAGACCAGTTTTCTAAGGTTAAATTTCGAGGGCTACTGATTACACGGACTCTTCTTTTGGTGGTCTGAAACTCAGGTTTCAATTCCAAGTGCTGCAACAGAAACAGCACCCCGAAATAAGCTCTAATGTGAATAACGAAAAAAGACAATGAATTACAGTTATGATGCTAATAATTCTCCATTATCCGCATCACTGCACACGTTCTACCAAACAAACGTGACCTTGTTCTTGTTATGAATATTTAATACCTGTTATACTTCTGTCCATCTTAGTTAATCAAATACTACGCTGTAATATCATCGAATTCCCATTTATGACGCTGCTGTGTATCCGTATCGTATTTTTATTTCTAATTAAGTACTTCAATACAGTTTAAGGTTGTAAATATTAAAACGAAAATGATAAATCCGGTGAATGAAAATAAACTCCTAAGCTTTATTTATGCATACAAAATTGAAGTAGGAAATTTTAAAGCTTTCAATTACAACTACATGCTAAAATCTTAATATTTCAAACACGAAAGTTCTTTAAAATCCTGCAAAATCACAGTGCTTATCATCTTCAGCTTTGAATAAACCCTTTTAATCTTCATAGTGAATGATGATATCGTTGTAGTTGTATAGATTCTTTTCATCATCGTTGTCCGTAATCATGGGTCTCATATTATCTGAGGCTTCTTCATTATCATCTTTTCACGGTGATTCGTCTTCTCTGCCATCCATTGCATTTGAAATTCCACATTTCTTGAACGATTTTATAATATCAGCTTTTATTTCCTTTCATGAACTAACAATCCACTCAGAGACAGTGATGGACCCCAAATACTACTTCTTTTCGTGTACAAGTTTTCACACATCTTCCTCCTTTTCATCTTCATGATGTTCGTTTGTATACAGCTTATGGATACTATTATCTAACGATTGTAAAACAGTTATAACTCAACCAGGAATTAACACTGTATCCAGGTCCTCTAATCAAACATAATCAACAACACCCTTCTTTATATGTGACTAACACTAATTCCAGATGAGAGAGCACTTTTTCTTCTGTCGTCCACCAGGTTGCAAATTCCAAGCTTCCTTTATCCATTTTATAGATCCACTTTCATCCAGCCAGCCTTGTGGTTAAATACGTACAACAATTTCTTTTGGAAATTAAAACCTAGTTTTAATTTAGCATCATCTTCCATACACAAAAGTACGAATATGAACCTGTTTTTCTCGTATCCAGTAGTTTTCACTGGTTTCATTTTCTCTCTCATATCAAGTTCATTTTCTTACATGTCAAAATTAAGACATGTTTCGTTCATGCTTCTAATTTATGAAAACTTGTAGCTTTCTTTTGCTGGTTTCTGACTTCAAATTAATGACACTCTGATATATTTAATCATCTCGATCAGCAGATTTTGTACAGTTTTCATTCTCTTCCAAGGTGCTAAATCATTTCATCCCTGAGCCATCCACCATTTGCTTTAAATCTCACAATTCCGTCTTTCTTTGGTTCCTTTTTCACATAGATTCCGACGCCCTCACAAATTGCAAATTTTCTATGTTAATGATTTTGTAACACCCACTCGGCAACTTTCTTTGGTTCCTTCTTTGCACAGATTCCCATTGCTTCACGAATTTGATCTTTCTTTCCCAATTGTGGCCTCTTGCAAGTCTGAACTCTATTACCACACTTTATTACGTCGTCTAAAGTTTCTTCAATATCTTTCACCGATATCACGAGTTTCTCTGAAACACCAAATTCTTATGCTTCTACATATTTGTCTCCTGGACAATTTCACTATATTTTACAATGAATACTACTACATGTTTCTTTTTTTTTTTTTCATTTCGGAAGCATTTTTTTTCATTAAAAATTATTCCCAAAACAATTTTTTTATAGTGATTTCCATTTTTCCTGCAACTTATTTCGTTTATATATTTCCTATACCTTGCCTAACATATTCAAATAACCTTCTAAGAATACAAAATTTTAGAGATCAAAACTATAATTTCATAAATTTACTTGCAATCATTTATAAATAAATACTGGAGTTCGTAACTTCAATAACTTAGAGATTAGTGTAAACATTGGTACACGCAATTAATCTAGCAAAACAAAAATTCGAACAAAGACAGTGACACTTAAAATCATGTGGCTGGATAAGTTGGCTGTTAAGAAAAGTTGTAACGATGCCAATTGAAATATTAAGAGAACAACGGGGACGCTGTGCAGGGGGAAATGTAATCGACTCAGACAAACATTTAGAGCCTCATAGACGTGAAGAATGCAACAAATGAAGCGAAACTAAACAGACGAACTCGGCAACTCAGTTAATGAGTTGAAGAAAAGCAAGGATGTGGATGGAAAGTAGATTTGTGTCATACGTTTGTTATTTTGAATACCAGAGTTTACAAATGAGAACGCTTCTGACATTAGATATGCATGCCTATATTAAGGACCCCACACAATTCCTCAAACCAGAACCCTTTATATCAATATACACTGATAAAGATGTTAAATTATATTTAGCACCAATTGTATGTGAATATTAAAACGCTGTATATATAGCGCACAGTTAACACATAAACACAATGCGTACAATATCAGACTTCCACTTTCATAATATAACGTTTCCAAAACACTACACCTTATTAAAAATAAATCTATAACAAATTCATAAACCATTCAATCCAGACACTTATTCATATACATCATTACTTTTAAAGTCATTTTAATGGCTACAGATTGTTGTAACATTTTACTAATCTACGTGTAGACACAAATATAGTCTTATATATATTAATCATCAACTAAATTTAGAATCCCAATTAAATGTTCTTCAAGTCATTCCTCAAACCTTGCAACTCAAACTCAGCCGTTACAAACTTCACTGGGCAATTCTTACGCATAACCCAGACGGTGCGTCAGTGGGTCCCTATTTAGGACCTGACGTTGCTAGATTATATGTATTATGTAGAAAATATTGTTCTGAATATGCGACATTCAACGTATTCTCTTTCTACCTAACGGATTTAAAGGCAAAGTCGGCCACGACAGAATTTAAACTCAGAATGTAAGGACGGACGAAACGCTGCTAAGCATTTTACCCGACGTCCTAACAATTTTGCCAGTTTGACGCCTTATGTTATATATTATATATTATAAAGAATCCTATATGTGTGCGTGTGTGTATAAGTATATATACATACATACACACACATTTATATATATATATATATGCATATGATTGTGTGTACTGTACGTATGTGTTTGTGTGTGCCATTGTTTATGTATATGTGTGTGCGCGTATGATGCGGGTTATATTCAAAGAAATGTTAAATTGATGTAGTACTGAAAACACTTTCTTTTAACAATCTCAATCAATTTATTCCTATCGTTTTTTTTTTTTTTTCACAAGAGACTAACGTCGTGGTTTCGAATTACTTATAAACCCTTTGAATTATCAGTTGACT
>NC_068992.1:49009931-49011103 GCF_001194135.2 Octopus bimaculoides
ATGAACATACATACATACATACATACATACATACATACATACATACATACATACATACATACATACATACATACACGTCTGTCTCTGTGTTTGTCTCACCACCATCGCTTGACAATCGATGCTGGTATGTGTATATGTCCCTGTAACTTAGCGGTTCGGTATAAAAGACCGATAGAATATGTACTAGGTTTACAAAGAATAGGTCCTGAGGCCGATTTGGTCGACTAAAACCCTTTAAGGCAGTGCTCCAGCATGGCCACAGTCAAATGACTAAAACAAGTAAAAAATAAAAGAATATATATGTATGTATAAATGTATATGTATGTATGAATTTGTGTGTGTATATATATATACATACGCGTGTGTGTGCGTGCATGTGTGTGTAGGTATATATGTATGTATCATATAATTACTTCTAAATTAGTATTATTAAATTGTAGAAATAATTTTACATTGAAATTTCTCATAAATATAGAAAAACATTTAAACATTTCAATAGCAAATAACCCACTAATTATATTCACTTTTCCTATAATCTAATACGCATAATTTTTCTAAAAATCTGTTTAGCATATTTAATGGATAGATAACTAATTGTCATGATGTAGAATTTCTATGTTGATCTTTTATACTTTCGTTATCTACTGACGTCATCAAATGTTAAATACCAAACTGGTTTTTCTTAGAATATTTTATTTCATCTTAAGGTTCTTTGTAAGCGTTCATCTATTCGAGTTATTTTCTTAGTTCACTTTGAATTTAGTCCATTTTGGATTGCCATGATAACGTTGTGTTAGCATATATTTTCAGATATATTAATTCCACTGGTATTTTGTACCTTTTTCTGTATCTAAATATACTGGCACAATAGAAACGATTGTCCGTAATGTATGGTGTAACCACCAATTAAAGATGTGATTTTCTCCATTCTTCTTCTTATTGTCTTACACTCTGAATTTCTTGAAATTCTTCTAAGCGATATTTAGATTTAATTCTCATACATAATGAATTATCGTGAATTTATTGGTATCGGATTGTTACACATAGTTAACCAAATTCGTTTATTACAATGAATGCTTTCTAGATATCTGCCTAGATTTATTAACCTCTTTTACTTCTTACATGCACACACACACACACACACACACACACACACACACACACACACACAC
>NC_068992.1:49014593-49016184 GCF_001194135.2 Octopus bimaculoides
ATATATATATATATATATATATATATACATGTATGCATACATATGCATTAATCTCTGATATATTTCTCTTTTCTATGTGTGCGACAAAAAAGAACTTTAATTCATGAACATATGTTTGTATTGTTCTTCTCAACAGATCAATCAAACCATTGATTAAAAAAAAACACAAATATGTTGTAGTTTTCTTGCAACCAACGTTACATATATTTTTTAAAATTTTATTATGTTTAATGTTGAATTATATGTGTTCGCTTGAACACAGAAAGAAATATACTACAGAAATTGTAGACAATATGTGAGAAAGAAACACATCATTAGCCTATGAATGATGTCATATTGCCTATAAGGAGAATTTTTTTCTCTCACAACAATTCTTGTAGTGTATGTCTTTTCATGTTTCAATGCGCACAAACATAGTAAATGTATTTTATGCAACGTTGTTTAGTTCGCCTCATATTAATTGTAATGTTACTTTTGCTAATGTTGTAATTGCAAAAACGCATTATTTTATAAAGCACATTTTGTACCCACATGGTTTGTTACTACACGTGTTTTTGACTAATTTGAATTGAAGCACCACTCAGATCGGGAGAGGTATATTTTCAATTGATACGCTTTTACGCTTTTACTTGTTTCAGTCTGACTGTGGCCATGCTGGAGCACCACTATTAGTCGAGCAAATCGACCCCAGGACTTATTCTTTGTAAAGCCTATTACTTACTTTATCGGGCTCTCTTGCCGAACCGCTAAGTTACAGGGACGTAAACACATCAGCATCAGTTGTCAAGCGATGTTAGGGGGACAAACACAGACACACAAACATATATACACACATACATATAGATACATATATACGACGGGCTTCTTTCAGTTTCCGTCTACCAAATCCACTCACAAGGCTTTGGTCGGCCCGAGGCTATAGTAGAATACACTTGCCCAAGATGTCACGCAGTGGGACTGAACCCGGGACCACACAGCCACTCCTTCGCCTACAAATATATTTTTATATGTTTCTGCGAATTCTTATTTTCTACAGTTTTCACCTTTAAACAATATGCACTTTTCAAATTTAGAGGTAAAGCATATATTTAAATATTTATTTTATTGAACCCCAGAGGGTTAAGAAGAAAGTCTTTACTCGAGATCTATGTCACACCATTTATCACTCCGTCACTGCAAACATACTACAGCAATTAATACTAAATATACATACTTATCATAAAGACAAATATCAGGAATCCATATCATGTCTTCTGGCAAGACAATTGATTCAATTCCATTGTATTCAGAGACATTCCAGGCTAGGTTGCAATCTTTCCACTGCTGCAACGAAAAATTGGGCAAAGATAATTCTACGTCTATAATTCTGTGTGCGTGTGTTTGTGTGTTTGTGCGTGTGTGCATGTGTGTGTATGTGTGTGTGTGTCCGTGCGTATGTGCTTGCCTACATATATGCGCATGAGATAGCCAGACAGATAGGTAAATAGATAGATAGATAGATAGATAGATAGATAGATAGATAGATAGATAGATAGATAGATAGATTAATTCGTTTTACAAATATGTATGTGGTATATGTATATATAGATAT
>NC_068992.1:49016479-49021777 GCF_001194135.2 Octopus bimaculoides
CAAATGTATATTTATATATGTATGCACACGTGTTTGTGTTTTATACATGTGGATGTGTGCGTGTGCGTGTGAGAAAGAGCGCGTGTGCATGAGTATGTTAAAAAGTGGTCAACACCTGTCTGGAGGACCATAGAATGGGTTCAGAACACAGCTAAGGACCAGTTTTAAGGAGGAGCAACATAAAACATCACTGCTTGTTTTTCACTTTAGTCGTCTGGTTGTAGAAAGGGAGTATTTTGGTATTTCACTCTGTTTACAAATTTTTGGTTCATCATGCTGGTGGAGCTTAGTGGTTGCAATGAAGATTTTTTCTACCAATGCATTTTTGAAATATAATATAAATATCTTTATGACTTGTTTATTGGGGGATCAGAAACAAATTTACTATTTATGTGTGCGTGCATGTTGTGTGTGTGTGTATGTGTGTGTCTGTGTCTGTTTCAGTGTGTCTGTGTGTGTGTGTGTGTGTGTCTCCGTATGTGTGTGTGTGTGTGTGTCTCCGTGTGTGTGTGTGTGTGTGTGTGTGTGTGTGTGCGTGTGAATACATTAAATGAAAGTTATGAATTGTCTATAGATGTTCGTAATGAGGGGATGTGAGAAAGAAAATATAGAATAACAAGAGATAGATGGAGGATGGGATATAGTTACATAGTGCAGAAGGAAAGGGTGAAGAAAGAATGAAAAGGTATAGACTAAGGTATAGTTTGGTGGGTTTGTATACTGGGTTGCATTTGGTTATGAAATCAAAGTTAGATTTTTATTTACTATGATCTGCCTTTCATCCTTTTTGGATCGTTAAAATAAAGTACCAATTGAGCGCTGGACTCAATGAAATCAACTAACCCCTCTCGTTTCAAGATTATTGACTTGGTGTCTATATTAGGAACAACTATTTGGAATCAGCCTAACATGTATGGAAACACAAGTAATCAGAGAGGTTAGATTTGTGTACAAGCACTTGTCAAAGATGGATCAAGTTTAAGAAAGAAAGAAAGAAAGAAAGAAAGAAAGAAAGAAAGAATGAAAGAAAGATAAAAAGAAAGAAAGAGATCCTTGATGTAAAGATTATGGATTTGTGAAACAGGTTTTCCTAGTTCAACTAATAAATGTAAGCCTTACTTTTAACCAAATTCCATCTCCTTACGGGTTGAAAATGTCCTTACTAAATCCACCCGTGTCTCAGCATTGGAAGTATTTATACTATACATCCTTAGATTGTACACAAAGAAATTATGGGTTACACTGGTGTTTCTTGTTGTTGTAGACTATAACAGATAAACACTTTTATGAAAGAAATGACAATGGATTTTGTGACAACATGAACATAAGCACTGACTGTCTCCTTGGTGTATTCCTTTCCAAATATTCATGACATCAAGGACAATCATTCTGCTTCTGGATACAGGTGTGAGGATTATCGATCAAGTGTTTCTGAACCTTTCAGCGGCAGTGCCTAGAGCTGTAGGTACTTTCGTCAAGAGCAGCCATGATCGGGTGTAGAATCGAGTGCTTTTCCTACTTCAGTTCAGTACAAAGCCTGCATAATCATTACTTACATCTTTGTTGAATTGGCAACTGCCTGAGACAAATTCGTTGAGACAGCTTGAGTAAAGTTATAATAATGTTTAGACAAAGCAGAGAGTTTATATTTTTCTGCCAAAATCAGCTGCAAGATTCGTCCGTGCTATGGAAAACCAACTGATATGTCAATCTGACCTTCCATATTTATTTGGAATATCCACATCAATAACTTTCTGTACCTGTATCCAACTATCGATCTTTTCCCGGTGCCTTCTCATTATGCAACTTTCCTTTAGCTTTGGTGAATATAGAAGTTATATTGTTGATGTTGTTATAGTATTCTTTCTTGAATATAACGAGCTATGATATTAGCCATGATACATTCTAACTGAAATCTCTCTTTTTATTACAGATCTTAGACCAGAATTATTTTAATTTTTCCCAAGAATGGGTTCTTTTTGCGAAGATATTGTTTTTATTCATCCACTGGTGTACAGCATCTGATTCAAAAGCAAATTCTTATTACTAGCAAATCTTTCCAAAAATGAAGTTTTTCACTGAACGTTTTAAGTTTGTGTTTTGAAAATCTTTGTTTCCCCTCAAAAATTTGGAAAGTAGAATTTCTGCACATTTTGTCAATTTTTTTTTTTTATAATATGTACTTGTGCTGTGAATTTATTATTCACTTTACACTTTAAGATGGTATTTAAATGTCCGATTCTGCGGTGCATATTGTTTATGTTTTCTTTTATTTATATTATTCCCCGGGACTGCTTACGTTGAGTTTCTCATTACGAAGCGCCCTGAAGGTATCTCCAAGGTGTTTTTCCACTGTGACAGCAGCTGTATACAAGCGGTTATTGATAATTCAATACATATCACATATTTTTTTAAATAGTCAACTGCGATATCGCCTGTAACGTTTAACATGAGAATAGATGAGGTTTTTTCCCTACTCTCGCCAAAAACGATCTGTTGTTTAATGATAGCTTAGAAAAAATGAAAAATTATTTTCAAACTGCAATTTTAAATTGGCTTTAAAATGCATATATCTTACAGTTATCTCTGACGAATCAGTTTCATACGAAGATATACGTTTACAAAAATGAGTACACCCCTAGCAGTTGTATTCATTTTCTTCAATTTTTTTTTTTTTTTTATAAATAAATTTCTGTTAGAAACTGTTATGGTGTTGCTGTTGATCTGATCAACGGAACAGCCTTCAACTGAAATTAACTTACAAGTGAGTGAGCACTCCACAGACACGCGTAACCTTAACGTAGTTCTCAGGGAGATTCAGCGTGACACAGAATGACACAAGGCCGGGCCTTTGAAATACAGCCACTATTCATTTTTGCCAGCTAAGTGGACTGGCGCAACGTGAAACAAAGTATCTTGCTCAAGGACACAACGCGTCGCCGATAACTGAACTCACGAACGTGAGCCGAATACGCTACCCACTAAGCCAAACGCCTTCACTGCTTTCATTTACTTGCTTCCAAAAGTCAGTACACCTTTAGAGTGTTAATAAGAAAGATGTGCTCTTTTGTTTTTGATAACTGCCACCAGACGGCTATGTATAAACTCCGCCAGATTAACACGAGTAGATGATTAGATGTAGTACCACTCATATTTAAGATATCTTTG
Source organism: Octopus bimaculoides (assembly GCF_001194135.2). Lineage (NCBI taxonomy): Eukaryota > Metazoa > Mollusca > Cephalopoda > Octopoda > Octopodidae > Octopus > Octopus bimaculoides. Next base: position 49,019,648 of record NC_068992.1, read on the forward strand.
AGACGGAGATTTGATAGTCCCCGTTCTTCAACATTTCATGTTATAACTCGCTTTAGTTAAAGCCGATTCCATGAAGGGTTACTCTGTCACTTTTACCGTTGCTAGGCTGAGTGTTTGGGATCATTGTAGTGTTGAAACAGTGTACCTTCACCTAGACTTCGGTGTTAGAAGCATGTTTTCTTTCAGAATTTTACAGTATTTGTCAGCCGCCATGATACCAGCTATAACATATACACTACCGACACCCTGTGAACACATTGCACTCCCATACCATCACATTGACTCCACTATCCTCCACGATATATATGATGCAATTTTCAAAGTATGTTTCCTCAGGTCTACGCCGCACCTTCTGCTCGTCATCAGATCTAAATAGGTTGGATTTTGTATCACTGGACCAAAGCTTCTTATCCCAGAATACTCTGGTTTTAACATTATGGGTTCAGGTAAACTTCAAACGGGCATCTATGTGTCACTTTTTCAACAGTGGTTTCCGTTGGAAACGTCATCCATGCAGGTTTACGAAATATAAGTTACACCTAACGGTTTGCGCTAATATGGTACAGCCACTATCTTCAGATACTTCCCGGGCGAGTTCTGACCCATTTTTATTGGCCCTTATTGTGGTCAGACGTGCCAGTCGCATAGCCATCTTCTTTGGTCGACCTGTACGAGTATTCACAGGTTTCACTGCATCGTTCTTTCTTTAAATTTTGAATTATTTCGGTAACAGACGTTTTACACACTTTCAAAACATTCTTGGTTTTCTATACATGATCTGTGTTGCACACGGACTTTTCCCCTTAAACCACTAGCTAGTTCTCATCCTCGCATGGCCGTTTCTAAACTTTCTTTATAATACTGTATTCCAGAAATCCACTTCAAAAGTATATACCCTTGTAGTGTGTTAAATCAAGTTAAATGGCTTAACGTGTGTTTGTTTCATTTCAATGAAGTTAAGAGGGCAATAGTGACTTGGATTTTCAAGATGAGAACTAATTTTTTGGAACTATGTAAATATAAACATTGCTATTTCTGTTTATTACATCATGCCAATTGCAGATTTTGCTGTTGGTATAAGAATGCAGTTGCTTGTATTACTGCAGATAACTTACCATAAGAGAACTTTACTTATATCAGAAAGAAAATTTTATTTTGTACCATTGGCAGAGTTGTATTAATTTTTGTGACTGGCTGTATGAGAGTTGAGTAATGGTGATGATGACAGTAAGCTTTTTCAGTTTTTGTTTTCATATTTCTATCGCTCTCTTCTATATAACAGTTTTTGGCTGGTTTTGAATATATTCAGAAAATTGACAAACATCACAGGAGCTGGAATGACAATTGCTATCTATAGTCGCCATTTTATGCGTGTTCGTATTTATAAACTTCAAATGTATTGTTTATTTTACCTTTATTATTATAATCTTCCTTCATGTGGTTACAACAAACCTGCAGTAAATTCGTAAAAACTTTATTTTACGTCGAAATATATCATATTAATTTTAACTTAAATTATTTCTTTGAATTTATTTTAAAACTATTCCTTTCATCGCTAAACTATCTCGACTCAGCAAAAGAATCTGCCTATGTGATCGCATGACTTCCTAGAAATAGCAGACAAATCATACCATGCCAGCTTAAAAAATGAAGAACACATTGGATAGTGTTTCCTAGATACACTGTTTGAAAAGGTAAGATGCGATGGTTGCGGTTGGAACGCTTTTCATCCGTTGGATCAGAACTAAGCTTCGGCTGAACAACAACTGTATATATGTAGTATGTATGTATATTAGTGAAGATTAGAATAGCTACTATTAGATTTCTTCTATAATTTATAATTGTTTCAAAAGCGTGTGGGTGACAAATGAAACACCATTTACATAGACATGTCCATCATGTAATGCATATTACATAATAACCTCCATAACCGTTTAATCATAAGCAGACGATCGTTACAATTTAGACATTGTTATTTCACTGTTTATGTCTTTGTCTACATGCACGACATTTGATTTGTCACCCACGCGTTGTTTAAACAACTGTAAACCAATGAATAAATGTAATATCAACTACACAATTCTTCTTTAATATGCATACATACCACTTGCATTCATATATATATATATA
>NC_068992.1:49021787-49024037 GCF_001194135.2 Octopus bimaculoides
TGTGAAAGATTTTAGAATATTTATAAATAGAAAGTCTTACAGCTGTTTCCAAGATATTTATTATATCCCTTCATCGAAGACGGTGTGAGAAAATGGTTAAACAATAGTTAATTTAGATAAGGTACATGGTATAAATATAAGATAATGGTATACATATAAGATTCCAATACTCACAAGGTATTGGAATCTTATATGTATACCATTCTGCCTAAATAATGGATCTACAAATGCAATATCCCTGCATATCTCACATCTATTTTCATTCCTCCACTTCACTCTCTATTTCGTATCTTATCTAAATTAACTATTGCTTAACCATTTTCTCACACAGTCTTCGATGAAGGGATATAATAAATATCCTGGAAACAGCTGTAAGACCTTCTATTTATAAATATTCTAAAATCTTCACAGCCTTGGTTTATAATCTCATTCTGAAAAAAAAAGTTTTATATATAGACAAGCTGATATATGACCTACGTTGGACTCCTCATTCGCATAATCACCGAACCTGGAGCTTAACTATACTCTATCCATAGCACTTACTCAGCATTGCTTGACACCATTGGGTTTTATTGACACCATTACCTCTCATAACCTATATGTGTGTGTGTGCGTGCGTGCGTACGTGCGTGCGTGCGTGCGTGTGGAAACCGGATAAGCGGCCTTATGAGTCCTGGGGCTCAAGATATATATATATATATATATATATATAGAGAGAGAGAGAGAGAGAGAGAGAGAGAGAGGTGGGGGGAGAGAGGGGCAGAGTAAGTGAGTGAGTGAGAGAGAGAGTTGTCGCCCTTATTATCATTAAATACTCTTTCATATGTCGAACTCTTTGAAGTATTCAGTGGTTCTTCTCCAACCCACTGAACTAAGGGGAAGCTATTGATCGTATTTTGAATAATATACTTACAAAGCGTAACCAGATATTGGAATTTAAGACTTGCTCTTGTTCATTCTGGAATAGAATAAAACAAAAATATATTTCACAAACCGGATTCTCATTGGTTGTCCATTTTCATTACAAGCGAAAGAAATATTTTGCTATTTATGTATTTTATTTTTATTTTTACTCGTTAGTGAAATAAGTTAATTGAACTGGAGTAAAATACATCGTTTAATTTTTATATATTTATTTAATTTGATTTTTTTCCATTTCCACTACAAATCTTTACATTTCATAAACTCCAACAAAACTCTGGGATTCGTAAATTAAATTCAGACAAGAAATTGTTGTCTTCGATGTTTTATTTTAAACAATGACAAGGAATACATTTATTTTATATCAAACATAAAATTATTTTAACTTACTTTAAATTAAACTTAAACTTCAAAATCAAATTTGATTAGAGAATAGAATAGAGAGTATAGATTGAGTATTTGATCAAGACTATTTTTAAAAGTGAGTATACAGAACTCATTTGCTTTGGAAATTTTCATGTAACCATGTTATGAGCATCCACACTGAGTAAATGTGTATGTATATATGTATGTATAAATATATAAATGTGTATGTGTCTGTATTGTTATTGTTGAGCCTTTTGTCCGCTCTAAATACAACAGACCTATGAACAAATAAATACATTCAAACCATGACCACCTCGACTTTTATTCAGTCGCAGTGTATCTAGAACGACATTATTTTGTAAGCCCTTCCTTTTTTAGGACAATTGGATACGATTTTGACGGAGATTTCACTCTTATTTCTAGCATGCCGAACAACTGCACAGCTGCACAGTCTCGCATGTTAGCATATATGTGTGTATATGTGCACGTGTGTCTCTGTCTGTTTGAGTATGTGTGTATGTGCATGAGTGTATTTGTGTGTACATAAGTATATATGGGTATGTGTATATGTGTGTCTATATGAGCATGTATATATTTGTGAGCATGGATAGTACAGATCTGACTGTAGCTGTGATATATGCAGTAGTAGTAGTAGTAGTAGTAGTAGTAGTAGTAGTAGTAGTAGTAGTAGTAGTAGTAGTAGTAGTAGTAGCAGCGGCAGCAGCGGCAGCAGCGGCAGCAGCGGCAGCTGAGACTACTTACTGTGGTGGTGATAGTAGTGTTAAGAGATTTATAATGTAGTGTTCGTGTTCATGATGATGATGATGATGATGATGATGACGATGGTGATGATGATGATGATGATGATGATGATGATGATGATGATGTTGATGATGTTGACGATGATGATGATGATGATGATGATGTTGACGATGATGATGATGATGATGATGATGATGACGA
>NC_068992.1:49025712-49028533 GCF_001194135.2 Octopus bimaculoides
ATATATATATATATATATATATATAGAGAGAGAGAGAGAGAGAGAGAGAGAGAGAGTATATACGTATGTATCCAATCACACATAGATATACAAACATATGTGTACCTATATGTATATGTATATACATATATATATGTGTGTGTGTGTGTGTGCGTGTATGTATATATACACACATACATACATACATACATACTCATAATATACTATTATAAAAGACCACAGATATGTGATGGGTATGTGTATGTATGTGTGTGTGTGTATGTGTGTCTGTGTGTGTGTGTGCAGATACATATATCTCTGTGTATACGTTTAGTGAGAAGACAGAAACGGTAAGTAGTCGTGTGCATTTATACATACATATGAATAAAGTGAGGAGAAAATTAAGATAAAGAGAAGAATGGAATTAGACTTCTATATATATGTGTGTATATGTCTACATCTGAGTGTTTATGTGTGCATTCGTATGTGTATGCTTGCGTATATGTAGACAGAGGACAGTGTTTCATATTTGTACGTTCGGTTAAGCAAACAACTAGAAAACATATTAACCAGTTTTGTGTTGAGACGTTCGTATTCTGTAGAAGGGCGTCAGTTGACGTCCCATGGTACAGGAGAGAAAAGAGGAAAAAAGCTTATTTGTCCTTTCGGTTATCCATACAACTTCTCCAGTCACCGAGATAAAGCATTTAAGTAGGCTTCCAATCTACTAAAAATAACAGCCGAATTCTGTCACGTTGCTATAAAAATATTGTTTTCAAATTAAAAGAGAAATGTTAGTTTCGGTGTCTAAGTAAGCGAATAGATAGACATAAGCGTTGACAGGCATTTGGGCACCATGTCACCACTAATGAAAGTCCATCCTTATGTTTATCCAAACGCTCGCTAAAACAAGCATATTTCGAATAGGTGTATCATAGTAGTGTAGATCCAAGCCATCCTCGGTCGAGTAGGACCATTTTCCATCTGTGACCATCTTACCATGTCTCACTGACTACACTAACCAATGCATTTTCCCATTTTTTCAAGACGGTAAGGGGTGCAATTTGTCAGAGATTCAGCTACCATTGCTAGCAGGTCGAGTGATCACACAAGGCTTCCTCTTTGGCTCAAGGAAGTACATGCAAAGAGTTTGTTTACATTAAGGGTCAGTGGTTCACGTTTACATCAAGGGTCAAGTGGTTCACGTTAAGAGGTAATTTACATATTTAAGTAGTAGTTTGCATAATGTTTACACCAAGAGGTGACCCCCATACAGGGGTGGAAGATCTACTATAATTGGTGGGTGTTTAGAAGAATCTACTGCACTATTACTGTTGTTTTTTCCCCCACTCCATTTCAACCTTGAATCAACAGTTTTATGATCGAAGACATTCCAGCAGTGACTACCCCGTATTTTTAGGGTTACTCTTTTACTCTTTTACTTGTTTCAGTCATTTGACTACGGCCATGCTGGAGCACCGCCTTTGGTCGAGCAAATCAACCCCAGGACTTATTCTTTGTAAGCCTAGTACTTATTCTATCGGTCACTTTTTGCCGAACCGCTTGATTACGGGGACGTAAACACACCAGCATCGGTTGTCGAGTGATGGTGGGGGAACAAACACAGACACACAAACATATACACACACATACATATATATATATACATATATATGACGGGCTTCTTTCAATTTCCGTCTACCAAATCCACTCACAAGGCTTTGGCCGGCCCGAGGCTATAGTAGAAGACACTTGCCCAAGGTGCCACACAGTGGGACTGAACCCGGAACCACGTGGTTGGTAAGTAAGCTACTTACCACACAGCCACTCCTGCGCCTAAAGGTTAAGAAGAAGAATATTTTCGGATCTACTCTTGCCTCATTTACGATGATTTGAGAAATATCTGGCTGTTGTTTCTAACAAAATGAATATCCATAGGAGGAACTCTTGTTGGTCCCGTCTGTGTATTGTGATTCGTAGGTATTTGCGATCAGGTTCGGTGTTGTTATATTGTTGGTGTGTGGTCATAGTTAATATGCAATGGGCGTAATTATTGTGTAACGTTATATGAAGAAACAAGATAGCGACGATGGGTTTAGAATAACAAGATTAATTGGATGGTAAATGGGTGGACGGTGGGGTAACAGAGCAGGAGTTTAGAAAAAAAATCTATTTTTTTAATGAGAAACAAACAAAAACGAAAATAAGGCTGATTAATGGAGCAATCTTGGCCAATGATGGTACAGAAAGAATGGGTGGAAGAAGGGTAGAGGGGTCGAGAGAGGCACAGAGAGAGAGAGAGAGAGAGAGAGAGAGAGAGAGAGAGAGAGAGAGAGAGAGAGAGAGAGAGAGAGGCACAGAGAGAGAGAGAGAGGCAGAGAGAGAGAGAGAGAGGCAGAGAGAGAGAGAAAGAGAGAGAGGAATGAGACATACCAGTTCCAAAATCTGGCGGAGTCCGATGTCAACAAAAACTTTGATGGATCCATTATTGGCTTCACAGTTTGGTCGAACTTTACTGGAATAGTTTGCAAATATGAAGTTTTTCAATGCCAAGTAATCGTTGTTTTCTGTGGAACGCAAAGAAGTTCGACTATTAAAAAAAATGCATGTATACAGACAGACATACACACACACACATAGCCAGGCAGAGAGACACACAGACTTGTTGGGTTGGCCAAAAAGTCCGTTCGGTTTTTAAAGCGAAAATAAGACAAGTTTTAAACAAAAGTGATCTATTTAATTTGGTTACAGTTTCATTCCAGTGTCTTCGGCCATCTTGCTAGCAGATCCATTATTCTCTGCTCAAAGCATTTCGTGTCTTTAATGGTGTAGAGCTCTTCCA
>NC_068992.1:49028625-49030948 GCF_001194135.2 Octopus bimaculoides
ATGGTGGGTGTGACAAAACTTCCCAGCCAGGTTCCAGTAACTTCTGCCGTGTCTCCAAAGAAGTGTGCATTCAGGTATTCTTGAGATGATAAACAATGCCCTTAGGATTAGCAAGTGCTGGACACTTCTGGTGGATCGCTGGGTTTAATTTGTCCAGCTGGTCGCAGTACACATCCGAACTGATGGTCCTGTCCGTAGGAAGCAGCTCGTAAAAGACAACATCTTTCAAATCCCACCAAATTGAAAGCATAACTTTCTTCGGATGAATACCTACTTTGGAGGTTGTTTGTAGTGGTCCACTGCTCTTCCCCTGCGATCGTTTACGCTTCATATTTTAAAAGACTATCCATTTTTTTCGTCCCTTGTCGCCCTTCTCTTGGCAAAAGTATGATTTACTTCACATTTCTGCAACAAAGCTCAAATGGAAATCCGTGGGGTGAGGCTAGCCTCATTCAATTCATATGGAACCCAAAACATCGATCCTGCTAACATAACCAAGTCGACACAGATGGTTTTCAACTCTCCATTTAGATATTAAAAGAATAGCTGCGACCATCCTGGTTGTATAACGAGGATTGATATCGACCAGCTCCTTCATCTTGTCACTGTAAATCTCAGTTGACCATCTGGAGCGAGGTGCATCTTAAACGGAAAACTTTTCTTGGTCGATATCTTGAAAAGCCACTCCTAGCACATACGTTCCGTAACGGCATCCTTTTCTTGCGCAACTCATACCTTTCTGCAAGTTTTTGTCGCTTTCTTGTTTTGTTTTTGTTTTTTTTAACAATAAACAAACATGAGGTGCCGAATTCTGAGTTAATAATGAGAATTATTTTGCTAAATACTTCATTATTTTCTAACTTCATTGAAAGACGAAAAATAAAGCAGTGTATTTCAATAGATATAGAATAGCAAAGCGAGTTAAATAAGGAAGATCATTAAACTTGGACTAATACTAATCAGCAACAGACATTTAAACACGTTAGTAGACTAACATCTTAAACAATATAGGAACAAATTCATCTACGCAGATACAACAGCCACAACGCATACCAGTCCATTGACTGAAATCAGTAAAATGAAAGAATGAAAAAATGATATAAAAGTAGTTGCTGGGAAATTTCAATTAAACATTTTTTTTTTCTTTTAGAATCTGGCAATGATGATTTGTATAAGTTGGAGTATCATTCCTATGATCCTTTGTTGCCTACAAGAAGAGCACAGCAACAGCAATACCATTATCACTACTTCGTTCAGAAGATGAGAACAAGATGGTTTTCAAATCGTTAATGAAATTAGCAATTCCATTGCTCCAGACGACACGTAAAGGGTTAATGACGAAATATGAAAAAACATTAATTAGAAAGACTAAACTCGAACACAGTCAAACAATTTAATATAAATTTTTTCAAAGAAAAGATGCACCTGATGCTATGTATAAATATATGTATGTGTGTGCGTTTGTATACATATAAATGTATATTTATATACGTACGCATGCACATATATGAATTATATCTTGTGTGTGTGTATGTGTGTGTGTGTTGTGTGTTGTGTGTGTGTGTGTGTGTGTGTGTGTGTGTGTGTGTGTGTGTGTGTGTGCACTCACAATGTGAGGATGCAATTTCCCCGTAAGGGATTGTTAATAACAATCCAGATGCCAACTGGCTTTATCAAATATATTGAAATTTCCTCCATTTTATAAACAGTTTCATAACTTACAAAATTAATTTTTTTTTTTTTTGTTTTGTTGATCCGGTTCCTTTTATACTTATTTTTATCCGTATCTCTTTTTCTTGGCATTACTTTTCCATTGTGACACAAATAAAATGAACCAAGCATCTATTATATTTTATCTTCTCCATTTTCTTTTATTAACTTTATATATATATATATACTTTATTAAAAAGCAGCTACTTATATACCCTGGGTATTCAGGCCTCTTTTCCTTCTTCATAAGCTATTTTTGATTTAAGGTTTTCTTCGATATTTATAATAATATGATTTTAAACCGCATTTTGTTATTTCATGCAGGTGGTTATTGAAAAGACCGTTAGTTGGAAAGACCAATGAAAGAAAACCATTTTCAAATGTGTATATATCGAAGTAATTGTGTTCCTGCATATAACTTTATCTTGGTCCATTCTAAACAAAACTGTCCGACGAATGGGAACATGAAACTCTGAGTAACAGTTTTTGTGATATTTTTGCTGCTTTTTAATATAGCATATTACTCTACCTCTGGTATTCGAGTACTATTTTTTTCCACCTTGTTTCGCATTTATATGCTTATTCTGGTATATATATATATATATATATATAT
>NC_068992.1:49031216-49033529 GCF_001194135.2 Octopus bimaculoides
ATATTTATAATAATATGATTTTAAACCGCATTTTGTTATTTCATGCAGGTGGTTATTGAAAAGACCGTTAGTTGGAAAGACCAATGAAAGAAAACCATTTTCAAATGTGTATATATCGAAGTAATTGTGTTCCTGCATATAACTTTATCTTGGTCCATTCTAAACAAAACTGTCCGATGAACGAGAACGTGAAACCCCGAGTAACAGTTTTTTGTTATATTTCTGCTGCTTTTAAATAAAGTATATATATATACGCATATATATATATATGTGTGTATATATACATATATATCTTTGTGTGTGTTGTGTGTGTGCGTGCGTGTTTTGGTATGTACTATATCACATTATACCAGAAACTTACCTCCAGCAAGAATCATCGTAGGGAAAATGGTCAATAGCATTAAGATACATGAGTATTTCTGCTTCATCGTTATCATCATCGTAGTCGTCGTGATCGCCATCTTGCTACTAGTACTGCTTCCTCTGAAATATATATTTGTTACAATCATATCATAGCCACCAAAATTAACTATTACATCCGCCGATACTAATTACTATAAGTATAAAGATAAATTTTATTCAACGTATAAATACTGAACAGTATAGATATAAAGGATAAAATCCTTTTTTTTTTTTCTTTTTAAAAGCAGAAAAATTTGTCGGCAGCCAGCTATGAGGATCGAACTCACATCCCGCCAATATCCGGTTGGAATACTTTACCATTTAAGCTAAACCGCCTGACCGCCAAATTCTTCAGCAATTCTATAACTTTTTAAATACTAACTACTACACTAACTCCTATTCCCATTAATCAGAGACTCTCCTGTCGTATATGATTGATTAGTGTTCAGCACTTTGTTGCTGAACAGCATGATCAGATGAATTGCTTACAGGGATCAAACGTTTGTATTGTACTTTTGCTCACTCACTCCAGCAAATCGAATTACCTATACAAATGCTTGGTGACCTACGCGTCGTGAAGGCGCGTGGCTTAGTGGTTAGGGTATTCGGCCCACAATCGTAAGATCATGAGTTCGATATCCGGTGGCGTGTTGTGTCCTTGAGCAAAACACTTTATTTTACGGTATTCCAGTCTACTCAGCCGGCAAAAATGAGTTGTTCTTGTATTTCAAATGGCTAGCCTTATCATTTTCTATGTCTTGCTGAGAACTACGTTAAGGGCACGTATGTCTGTGGAGTGCACAGCCACTTGCATGTTAAATTCAGGAGCATGCTGTTCCGTTGATCGGATCAACTAGAACAGAATGCCAGTTCTACACGTCAGACGTCGAAGTGATTGCAAAGCAACACGAAATGAAATGTTTTGCTCAAAAACACAACGCACGGCCCAGTCCGAGAACCGAACTCAGGATCTTTCGATCGCGAGTGCAATACCCTAACCAACAGACCAGCGCCCTCAATATTACCACTAATACTAAGAATTATAACCACTATCACTAACTACTATACCTACCAATACAAACTACTATTATTAACACGAATACTATTATTACCCCAATATGAACTATCGTGACCGCTAATACTATTATCACAACCATATAAACCACTAACACAAACTACAATAATCCTATAACTTCCGATAAATACTATCTTCTACTGCTACACCGAGACAAAGAAAATGAGAACCTTTATATTAGTTAATTGTTCAAGGTAGCCAAATGCCAGTTGGGTGGAATGCCCATAGACACGATCAGCCCTCAGTAAACATTATTTAGTGTAGTTCATAAATTTTAGTCTGATGTTTCCTGAAAAGCCCTCCATTGTCGAGACTAATGTGTTTGAATGGTTATTGTAGCACTGGACAATGAAATCTAACAGATAGAATTGTCATAGCCAGAGCATCCTTGAGTATAAATCTATTCTATCAGAGCTAACCTGGGATTAAACCAGTAAAGAACTAATCGGCTGGAAACACGTATTTTACCAGTGTGATATTAGTACAAAAGTAGAGAGGTAAGATAAATAAAATAAATAAATAGAAATGTTTTAGTAAATACGGTGGGGGAGAAAAGAACGAAAGTGAGTGCAAGAGAAAGTGCATCTGCACGCGGGCGACTTTGTGTTTGTGGTGTGTGTGTATGTGTGTGTGTATGCGTGTGTGTGTGCGTGTATACCGTAGTTCAACTTGGTTCCTGATATTTTTGGCTAAACCCCAACAGAAATAAAACGGTGGGTGGAGTAAAGAAAACAAGATACATATAAATTTGCGTATATAAACAGATGGATAAATAGACATATCAACAAATAAAGATGTCTATACATATCTAAATATATGTACGCATATATTTATAT
>NC_068992.1:49036096-49037195 GCF_001194135.2 Octopus bimaculoides
GAACCCCACACTCCAGTTAACGTCATTGAACGTTTTTAGAAAAAGAATAAAATTTTGACATCTGTTATTTTATTTTTGTCACTTGTTTTATATACTCTGTGGACGACAGACATGCGTGAAGTGTGAGTTGGCCAGTGTCAATACAAAATTTTATATTCATTTCCTTTAAAACAATACATATTTACCGGATGATAATTATCGCAGAAGTTGCAAGGTAAGACATAAAATTCTTTGTCTCTGTAATAATTATTGTGGCATTTACCGTTAAATTAGCAGTTCCATACATGTGCTATTTCGTTCATTTGCTTATATTTCATAAATTTACACAGCTTACAAAAATACGAACATAATATATTTGCAATTGCTTACAAAAATAGAGATTAATGTATATTTTTTCTATGTTCATAATTTTTTGTTTACAATATTGAAAAAATATGCCACCAAAGAAAAGACGTAATCCCTCCAGAAACACGTATAAAGCGAGGACGTTTACAGAAAACAAAGGCGAGTGTTTCTCAAAGTCAGCAGATGCATGCCGCAGCACGTCAAATGTAGTCTGATGAGAGATGAGATTTTCCCAATATCAGCTAAGGCATGCTGTAATACTTAATGCTGAATCATTAGAACAACGTTTAACACGCCAGATTAAACAGAGGTCCAATACAATAGCTCTCAGAAATAGATCACATGCAAATTCGCACTTCGCAACACCAGGAGCTGCTTTCAGATATGATCCATCCTGTTCCTATAAAAATGATAATTCTGTACAAAATGGTGCGCTACACTCAAATTGTCGTTTCTGAAAAGCTTTCAAATTTCCAAATAAAACTAATGGCATGTGCTGCTCGGGCAGTAAGGTAAGATTGCAAGCACTACCAGCTCCTTACCGTCTCCCATTGCAACCTATTTCTAGAATGTACCCATTTACCTAGAATATCTGCATTACACCTCCATTCATTTGACTGTCAACCATACGACGGGTCGTGTTAGACGTAGCGCTGACCGCCACAAAGGAGAGTATTCCACTGAGCTTTTCGGTGGGTTAGAAAATTACATACCTTCACCCCCCAATTTTCCATGATAGGTTAGCACTTGGAAT
>NC_068992.1:49038676-49039599 GCF_001194135.2 Octopus bimaculoides
GGGGGGGATTTGTTATTCTTGTCCTTATCAATGCTTTCTTTATTGATGTCATTACTGCTGCTCGTGATGTTGTTGCTGCTGTTGTTACTGTTCTTATTGTTGTTGTTGTTGCAATTGTTGTAGTTGTTGTTGTTTTTTTCCAATCACGTCATCTTTCGCAGACATCACCAGCTGTTCTAACAGCCATCTTCACACACATCCGACTCCTATTGACATTGGCCCCCACCGCTTTAGTTGCTCCAGGCAACCACCTGTCATGGTGTCCCTACAATCTTTGATGAGCGCCACCACCAACACCACCACCATCCAGTACCACCACTACCACCACAACCACAACAATAACAATTAACATCACCATCCTCTCACACAGACTCTCTCTCTCTCTCTATGCATGTAGGTGTGCATATATGTATATGTGTATATGTATGTGCGTGCGTATATATATATATATATATATATATATGCATGTGTGTGTGTTTTGTGTGTGTATTCTTTTATTCTTTTACTTGTTTCAGTCATTTCATTGCGGCCATGCTGGAGCACCGCCTTTAGTCGAGCAATTCGACCACAGAGCTTATTCTTTTTAAGCCTAGTACTTATTCTATCGGCCTTTTTTTGCCGAAGCGCTAAATTACGGGGACGTAAACACACCAGCATCGGTTGTCAATCAATGTTGTGGGGACAGACACAGACACGCAAACACACACACACACACACACACACACACACACACACACACACATATATATATATATAAGACGGGCTTCTTCCAGTTTCCGTCTACCAGATCCACTCACATGGCTTTGGTCGGCCCGAACCTATAGTAGAAGACACTTGCCCAAGGTGTCACGCTGTGGGACTGAACCCAGGATCATGTGGTTGGTAAGCAAGCTACTTACCACACAGCCACTCCTATGCATATA
>NC_068992.1:49039632-49041799 GCF_001194135.2 Octopus bimaculoides
ATATATATGTGTAGGTAGGTAGTTTGTTGTTGTTTAGCCCCAGGCCAACCCTGATTGAGCAAATATATAATCAAAGAGTTTTTATGTGGTGTAGTATTAACGTGATGTGACGCTACAGTAATGTTCCAATAGTGTCCTGTAGAGTTGGAAACTGAAAGAAGCCCATCGTATATATGTGTATATATATATATGTATGTGTGTTTGTGTGTCTATATTTGTCCCCTCCCCCCACCATCGCTTGACAACCGATGGTGGTGTGTTTACGTCCCCGTAACTTAGCGGTTCGGCAAAAAGAGACCGATAGAATAAGTACTAGGCATACAAAGAATAAGTCCTGGGGTCGATTTCTCGACTAAAGGCGGAGCTCCAGCATGGCCGCAGTCAAATGACTGAAACAAGTAAAAGAGTAAAAGAGAGAGTATTCTGTGATGTTGTTGTTGTTGTACTGTTCTTTGGTAAAGTTGTAGTGTTTTGTTGTTATATTGCTGTTGTGGTATATTATAGCAGTAACGTTCTATGGTATTAAAGTAGTATTCTACGGTACTGTTGTAGTGTTCTCTAGTGTTGTGACAGTGGTGTGTAGTGCTATAGAAGTGTTCTGTAGTACTGCACAAATGTTCTGATGGTTTTATATATAGAAAGAGAGAGCTTCAGTCTCATGGCAAAACATCATCCAGTTTTAGTTTTTCGCCAAAAACAACCTGATATTGTTATTGGAAGACTTTGTAAAAAACATGTGGTAAACGTGTAATATGTGATTCTTATGTTCGACCATGCACATTGGTGCATATCTGTGAGGAATGCAATTATGGCTCGTATCAAGGATGCTGTGTCATTTGGGGGGGACCAGGTGTATCAATCTGATGCTTATTATTGCAAAGAATTTACCGTGATAGAAAAACAGAGATGGCTGCCCTAAAATTGTGAATCTTGGAAGTGCAAAGATAGATCGTTTCTATGAAAGGGAAAAATATGGATTCAAGAAAAGATAGGACTTACATCTTTTTATTTTATCATTATATATGTATATATATTCATATATGCAAAGATCGAATGAGACAGAAGCAGTGTTCTTTAGATAGCGTTGTACTAAATAAAAAAATCATTATTTGCATTATATACAGTGAGATATGAAACAATGGCTTGCATATTCATTCTTAATACATTCCTGCTGATTTCAATCAAATATGCTAATCACTGTTATGTATGTCACAGTATAACAACTTTTCTTTTTTACAATGACAATGTGTTCATAACACACTCAGTTATTGATATAAGGGATTCTGGGACGTGTGTTTTCGACTAGAAATACCCAGACCTTCGAGCCTAAACAAGCTGCTGACTCTGTTCATAACAAACTAGTGGCATCATAGCTGTGTGGCAGGAAGCTTGCTTCCGAACCACATGGTTCTAGGTTCAGTACCACTGTGTGGCACCTTGAGCATGTCTTCTACTATAGCCTCAGGTCAGCCAAAGCCTTGTAAGTAGATTTGCAAGATAGAAACTGAAAGAAGCCCTTCATATATATATATGTGTGTGTGCATGTGTGTGTGTCGGTCTGTGTTAGCCCCTCACCACCACCACCACCACCCCCACCCCCACTTGACTACTGGTGTGTATTAGCTCTCAATCATAATCCAGTTAACGGCTAACCACAATGACCAGTATTTAACATGGGTATCTACATTTAGTTGTTAGTCACTCTGTGAATACTCCTGATGGATAATTCCATGTACTCTTTATTTTATAGTTATATACAGCATATTATGATGACCTACATGCGTTTCTGCTGCAGTGACTACTCACTACTGCTGCAAATGCATCCTTGCAATATTGTCGGTGCAGCTTCATCAGGGTCCGTCCATTTGGCCATCCTCAAAGTGAACTGATTTACATACATATATATATGTGTGTGTGTGTGTGTGTGTGTGTGTGTGTGTGTGTGTGTGTGTGTGTATGTATGTATGTATAGCAGTAACGTTCTATGGTATTAAAGGCGCAGGAGTGGCTGTGTGGTAAGTAGCTTGCTTACCAACCACATGGTTCTGGGTTCAGTCCCACTGCGTGGCACCTTGGGCAAGTGTCTTTTACTATAGCTTCGGGCCGACCAAAGGCTTGTGAGTGGATTTGGTAGACAGAAACTGAAAGAAGCCTGTCGTATATATAT
>NC_068992.1:49042069-49042756 GCF_001194135.2 Octopus bimaculoides
CCAGTGGTTAGGGCAGCGGACTCGTGGTCATAGGATCGCGGTTTCGATTCCCAGACCGGGCGTTGTGAGTGTTTGTTGAGCGAAAACACCTAATGCTCCACAAGGCTCCGGCAGGGGATGGTGGCGAACCCTGCTGTACTCTTTCACCACAACTTTCTCTCACTCTTACTTCCTGTTTTTGTTGTGCCTGTAATTCAAAGGGTCGGCTTTGTCACACTGTGTCACGCTGAATATCCCCGAGAACTACGTTAAGGGTACACGTGTCTGTGGAGTGCTCAGCCACTTGCACGTTAATTTCACGGGCAGGCTGTTCCGTTGATCGGATCATCTGGAACCCTCGACGTCGTAAGCGACGGAGTGCCAACAAACAACAAGTGGACAACTCAAATAGCTTTCTTTTAACAGAGTGAACAGAAACCAGTCTCCCTTTTATACTTCACAGTTAAGGGTTGTTAATTGTAGGAATGCGTACACATCCAGAATTAACAATTCCTGCAATAATATGAAGCATTCCAACTCAAAGACATATGAAGAAATTGCTATAAAACATTGAACAACAAAGTCCAGAAACGTAATGTTTCACTGAGTCTCACAATACATATATGATTATGTGACTGTGTGTGTGTGTGTGTGTGTATGTGTGTGTGTGTGTGTGTGTGAGCGTGTTTGTGTTTATATATGTATAAA
>NC_068992.1:49043287-49047191 GCF_001194135.2 Octopus bimaculoides
TATATATATAATGCATACACACACATATACATACACACGCACACAAACATATAACTTGACACATACGTATTGCACGTTGTTCTCTTATAAAAGCCAGCTTTGTGGAGAAAATTAAATTTCGGGCTTGTTTACAAAGAACAAATGTTCTACACTCATCATCATCATCATCGTTATTATTATTATTATTATTATTATTATTATTATTATCATTATTATTATTATTATCATTATTTATTATTATTATTATTATCATTTTTACTACTGCTAATACTGCAACTAACTTTGCGTTTGAAATGCATATAATATTGAATATGTAACTTTTGCTTTGTGGGAATTGTTCAGATTAGATAGTGTACCAATCAATGTATGTGTGAGTGCATGCTTACATATACACACACAGACACACACACACATATATATGTATGTATATACATACATACATGCACACATACATTTATATATATATATATATATATATATACTAAATATATATATACTATATATTTATTTATATATATATATATATATATATACATATGTATTATATACATATATACACATAGATACACACATACATTTGTAGTTTATATATATATATATATATATATATACATATATACACACACTCACACTAACTTATTTTATATTCACACCTGCACATGTATGCACAGATATGCACACTAAGACTTGTGTGACATTCTTATATATATATATAGATATGCATGTATGTGTATCGACTTATATATATATTTGTGTATATGTTTACATGTATATAGGCTAGCATGTGTATACAGGGGATCATGTGGGAAGCATGTATATATATTTATACATGTAAGTACATATATATATAACCATATATATATATCCATATATATATATTTATACATAGATATATATATGTATATATCCATGCATATATATATATACATATATATATTATATACACACACACACACACACATATATATATATATATAAATATATATATATATGTATGTATAAAACTAGATAAATCCTTACATATCCATTCCACCTACCTTTACGTTTTTCTACCTCATATCCTCATCGACTGGGCTTTGTGCAAATGTAGAAATCTGTATATGAACTTATATGTGTATATATTATAACTGTATGTATAACAATGTGTTTGGATATGTAGTAACTGCGGTGATAGATTGACAAATTGTTAAGTTGTGAGTCGCAGTTTCAAAAATATTGTGAAGTGAATGTTGTTTATGAGGGTGGGAGAGAGGTAGAGAAAGATCAGAGGAGACAAAGTATGTCAGATAGAGAGGGAGAGAGAGAAAGAGTAAGAGAGAAAGAGTAAGAGAGAAAGTGGGAGAGAGAGAGAGAGGGGGGAGAGACTAGGATAGAAAGTGAGAGTGAAAAAATAGAGAGAGAGAGTGGGAAAGAGAGAGAAACTAAGAGAGTGAGAGAGAAAGAGAATGAGAGAGACAATGAAACAAAGAGAGAGAAAGATGACAGAGTGAAGAAAATGAGGACTAACAGGATGTCACTATATAAGACGTATGTGCGTGTGTATATGTATGTATGTGTGTGTGTGTGTGTATGTGTGTTTATTTATATGTATATATATATATATATATATATATATATATATATATATATATATATATATATATATATATATATGCATATATCTATATATTATTTATATTATATATATATATATATATAATATATATATAGAGAGAGAGAGGGGGGGAATGAGGGAGGGTGTATAGTAGATATGTTTGTGTGAAAAAAAATCAACCAAACACACTTTCAACTGCGATATTTATAAACAGAATATCGATAATGATGATGATGATGATGATGATGATGAAGACGACGATGGTGGTGGTTGTGGTGGTGGTGGTGGTAGCAGTAATGACAATATGGATCTTCAGTGCAAGAAACAGGCCAAGACGGTGGATGGAGGGGTGTGGGAGGAGGAGGAGGAGGGGGTGTGGGAGGAGGGGGAGGCAGCACTGAGTTGTAATGCGACAGACGTGATTGGGATGAAAGGGTGAATGCTGGAAGAAAAGTGGACATACAGGACAGACGGACAAGTAGCAAGGCAAACGAAAGAACACAGGAATCAACTCAAAAATATCTTTCGATAACAGTTGACTGGTACTTAGTTTATCAACCTTTAAAGGGTAAAAGGCAAAGGTAACCTCAGAAAGGTGACTTCAGAACATAAAGACAAAGTACCACTATGCAGTTTGTACTTGCATATTAACAATTCTGCCAGCTTACCACCTTAATAATAATGATGGTGATGGTGATGATGATGATTATCATGATCATGGTGATGGTAATAATAATAAACAAATAGGAATCAAATTTGTTTATTAGGGCTCTGAAACTGTGTGTCCTTCAGAAAAAAAACGAATTCATTTTCAAAATCTGTATCCCAAAGAGAATGTTACACATCCACAATAAATGATTACAAAAACATTACTTACTACGAGAAATAACTCAACTTTTAGATCTACAATTCTCTTTCTCTGCTTCTGTCACCATCAATCTATCTCACTCTCTATTATTTACCATACTCTTTATCACTCGCACTCTGTGTCCAGCCATAATATGACCATTAAAGCATTAGTGTTATACATCACCAGATTTACATTTGTTAGTTGTATGCTAATTGAAGCTTTATGCTATATCTGTATTGGTTTTCATTAATAATCATCTATATCTATAAAAGATTCTAAAAAGCATTTTCTCTTAATATTGTCTTATTTAGCTTAGTTTTGTGGCAAGTGGTATAGTGTGTAGCAAATACTTCTAGTTGTAAATACATGAGCATACGTGAGCTTAGTGGAGGCGCAATAGCCCAGTGGTTAGGGCAGTGGACTCACGGTCATAGGATCGTAGTTTCGATTCCCAGACCGGGCGTTGTGAGTGTTTATTGAGCGAAAACACCTAAATGCTCCACGAGGATCCGGCAGGGGATGGTGGCGAACCCTGCTGTACTCTTTCACCACAACTTTCTCTCACTCTTACTTCCTGTTTCTGTTGTGCCTGGATTTCAAAGGGGCCAGCCTTGTCACAGTGTTATGCTGAATATCCCCGAGAACTACGTTAAGGGTACACGTGTCTGTGGAGTGCTCAGCCATTTGCACGTTAATTTCATGAGCAGGCTGTTCCGTTGATCGGATCGACTGGAACCCTCGACGTCGTAAGCGACGGAGTGCCAACAGAGAACAGCAAACACTAGTGAGCTTACTAGAGCATATTGTACTTGTCAGGTCAATGTAACTATTGGAATAACAAATTTTGCAACTCACACTTGTCAGGCAAGTTTTAATAAATTACCTTGATCACTCTACATTTATTCTTGGAGTTTAGTCAATTAGGAAGTTTTTAGTCTTACTGTTTTTGTAATATGTTACTAGTGATAACTAATAGTTTAGTACAACACATTTGTGCTTTGTTTCGTGAGATTTTTCATTATTTGTCCATCTGTTCTACATTTGGTACGCATTTAATTCTTATAACACATTTCCTGGGTAATTTTAAAACCTGAACATAGTCAGGTGTTCAATGCAACATGTTCAACAAAAAGCGGTTCATATATACATAAATGTGTGCATAAATATGTGAGTGTATGTATGTATGTATATATGTATGTTTGTACACACATAAGTATTACACATAAATCTCAATATCTCAAACATCATGTGTGTGTGTGTATTTTGATACATGTAAAACAACCACAGTATAAAAATTTACAATATATAAGGAATTAAAATACAACACAATTCATAGATCACAATATTTTAATATTCTTAAATATTTATACTCTATAAATAAATTATTTTATATTGTAATTCCTTTTATATTCTAAATTTTTATATTGCACCCTGTTTATATAAATATACACACACACACA
>NC_068992.1:49047764-49048698 GCF_001194135.2 Octopus bimaculoides
TGTACCCTTGTGTTAGAATACACTAAAAAGAACTATAATAAAATACAAAGTAATAATCATAAAATAATAAAACGACTACACGTGTTTCATAACCAAATTTTCAAATAGAAAATAAAATATAATCAAATCGATTAAATCGATCGAAAATTAATTCTATTCAAAAATATAGTTAATCTTCAGGTCAAAATACAACAATAAGAATAAAATGAATGTATATATATCAACCTACAATAAATAGCAAATGAATTTATATAAAAATACTTATTATATCAAGATAGAAAATGTTAAACAATATTATTAAAAATAAATGTAATATTTATCTTATCGAAAATTATAAACGTGACATTAATAACTTTACGTTTATTAGAATATAAACTAACAGAAATATTAAATGCAAAACTTATCTTAACGAATCTTTCGTTTAAAATACAATTTAAACGAAGTTTTAGGTTAAACTAAAATTATAAACGTTATATTATTAACTTTACGTTTATTATAATATAAACTAACAAAAATTAATTTATATAAATTAATTTATATAAAAATAATTATATCACCAATAAATAAAAGAAAAACAAATTTATTGAAAAGAAATACAAAACTTATCTAATCGAATTAAGGTTAAGTTAATAGTATAACATTTCATTTATTACTAATTATAATTATTTACACAACTGAAAAAATCATTTAGCTGTTTATATAGTCAATTCACCCACCTTGAATAGAATGATAATTCAAATTTCGATTTTATTTAGATACTAACATATACATATATACATAGATACATATATACATATACAATGCGTACATATACGCAGGAGTGGCTGTGTGGTAAGTAGCTTGCTTACCAACCACATGGTTCCGGGTTCAGTCCCACTGCGTGGCATCTTGGGCAAGTGTCTTCTACTATAGCCTCAGGCCGACCAAAGCCTTG
>NC_068992.1:49048708-49050864 GCF_001194135.2 Octopus bimaculoides
GGGGTCGATTTGCTCGACTAAAGGTGGTGCTCCAGCATGGCCGCAGACAAATAACTGAAACAAGTAAACGAGATACACACACACACACACACACACACACACACACACACACATAACTCTTTCTAGCAATATGTAGGTGAACCATTTGATGAGAGTGGGTTTGCTCAATTAAATTGTCTCCGACAGACGACTGGTCTTTTACTTTGTCGACCTCTGAAGAATGAAAAGAGACGACTTGAACTCAGAGAGTCAAGAACTGGAATAAAGACCACTGAAACGGTTACAATGATGATGCTAACGAAGATGACAATAGCAGAGATGACAACAATGATATTTGGGGGTTGGATACTGAGGGAGAGGGTGGCATGACGATGGGGGTGGGTAGTGGTGATGATGATGATAATGATGATGATCAAGATGATGATGATGAAAATGAAGGTGATGGTGGTGATGATGATGATGATGATGATGATGATGATGATTCTGCATCATGGAGGTCTGATAATGAGAGTTAGTGCAGGTGACACAGAAACGATAAGACTTTAAAGTGGCCGTGGTGGCAGCAGCATCTGGCAGGAGTGGCGCATGTTGCGTTTGTGTGCGTGTGTGTGTGTGTGTGACAAACGTATATTGCGTGTCTAAATGGCAAACATGTTTTGCTTTCTCTCTTATAAAGCCACATCAACCTATTGATTCCTTCACAATAACCATTAACACATAACACGTTGTGCATTTACATATGATCCATAACACACAACCCTACCCTGTACCACAACCCTCCTCCCCACCCCAATCTCTCTCTCTCTCTCTCTCTCTCTCTTTCTCTCTCTCTCTCTCTCTCTCTCCTTTCTATGTGTCTGAGCTCTTTTGTTATTTCCTTTTAGTTTCTCTTCCAGCCTACCTATTCATGTATGGCTCTAGCAATCAACCAACTACATACCTGTATACCTATGTATTTATATATCCATTTATTTATTTATCTATCAATCGATCTATTTATCTGCCTATTTATTTATCTATATATATGTATCTTTGTCTTTTTATCCATTTGTCTATCATTCCATCTACTTATCTATGTACGTTTAAAACTCATTCCATTGCCACTTTTTGTCTCTTTTGCATGTGTGTGTGTGTTTGTGTGTGTCTGTCTGTGTGTCTGTGTGTATGTGTGTGTGCGGAGAGTGATAGGTAGATAGATAGGTAGGTAGGTAGAGAGAGAGAGAGAGAGATTGAGGTAGATAGACAGATAGATGGATGGATACATACATACATACATACATGCATGCATACAGGAACAAGAAATATCGACCTGATGCAAAAAAAAGGACAGAGATGCATGAAAAGCAGTAAAATGTGACAACCAATGCAGACCCTGTGGAGTTAAGACCGAAGATATCACCTGTATCATAAGCAGTTGTCTCAAAAATGTCATCATGGTATTATCTACTGATGAGACATGATGTTGTAGCTAGAATACAATATATAATTAATTATAATAAAATCTGATGGAGGGATAACCCTGACGACAAAGAAATAAGAACCCACAATATGGCGGAAGCCATAGCCACTCATGATAAAAAGGAATACTTGTGGAATGTCCCGGTGAAAACCTTAATGAAATGTAAGCACAACAGACCTGATATAATGATTTGGGATAGAGAGGAGAAACTGTGTACAGTTGTGGAAATTAGCTGCTCAGTGGATGTTATCACAAAGCTGAAGATCAGTGAAGAAGAGAACACTTATGCTGGACTATGGAGAAATCTGTAGTTACTCTATCCAGATTACAGGTTCAGGTTTATACCTGTAATTATTGGGGCCCTGGGATATGTAACACACTTCTTAAATACCAATGTTGAGAAATTAGGCTTCTCAAAACCAGAAAGGAGAAAGCTAATTCGAAGACTACAGATCCAATCCGTCACTGGAATTGTAAAAATCTGTAAAATTCTCCAGAAGTTTATTATTTAAGTATATATGAGCATGTCCAGATATACAACTAAATGCATAAGAATACATCAACCCCATGACTTATTCTTTGTAAGCTTAGTACTTATTCTATCGGTCTCTTTTACCAAACCGCTAAGTTATGGGGACGTAAACACACCAACATTAGTTGTCAAGCAACGTTGATGGGACACACACACACACACACA
>NC_068992.1:49051338-49051771 GCF_001194135.2 Octopus bimaculoides
TATATACATATATACTACGTATATGTACATACTTACATCTATACATATATATATAAGCATATGTGGGCACATGACGTCATGAAACGTGTACTACAAAAAAATACGAAGCACGAGTACATGGAACATGAACTATTTTTTCGAACAACGAAAGACACAAATGGAAAACAAAACAAACAACATAAAGAACGACCCTTCATCAGTTGCTGTTTTTCTGAACATTTATACTTATATCTAGGTATTCACGCACAGATATGTGTATATATGTATATTCATATATATATGTGTGTGTGTGTGTGTGTGTATGCCTAAACTTATACACACACATATGTACAAATATATGCATGAACGCATGTATGTATGCATATATGTATATATACATATGTGTCTGTGTATGTGTGTATATATATATATATATATATATATATATATATAT
>NC_068992.1:49053421-49056933 GCF_001194135.2 Octopus bimaculoides
TATATATATATATATGTATGTATGTATATATATACATATATATGTATGTATATATATATATATGTGTGTGTATATATATATATATATATATATATATATATACACATACAAATATGTCTGTGAATGTTTGTGTGTGCGCGTGCATGTGTGTGTGTGTGCGCGCGCGCGTGTCTATGCGTATATGCGTATTTAAGACTTTTTTACTTACGCAATATTTTCTTATTTTTCTTCAGCAAAACATTTCACATCCTATATCTCTACTCACTCAACACTTTCATCCTCTCTCTCTCTCTCATTCTTTCCGTCTCCCTCTCTCTCTCTCATTCTCTCTCTCTCTCATTCTCTCTCTCTCTCCCCACCACTTTCTTCAGTCTTTCCTTGTTTACCACCTCTGTTGTTTAGTCAATAATTAATTAATTGAACATCTCTCATTAAACTTGCTTGTTTCACTGTTTATACATGCACACATGCATGCACACACACACACACACACACACACATTTATATACATACACATGCACAATACATCAATACTCATATATATACATGCATGTAGATTTATGTACAAAATTGTATATTTTGTCAATATCTTTACCACTTTTTGTTTATTTAGTTTTCAAATTTATATATTTATTTATTTATTCATTTAAGAAAGCCTCGTTAACAAATCTTACTTATTTTCTTCGAGAAGCCATTAAGTTTATTGTTAACGAGTGTCATACTTGAATAACGAGGTAAAAACATTTAATCAATATAAACCATATTAACAGAAGATGCACAGGTAGGAATGGTGTATCCATATACTCTGCATTATAGGTATTTTATTGTACTTTATTATTGCTGGGTGTATATATGCATCTATATATGTGTACATGTGTGTGTGTATATATATATATATATATATATATATATATATATACTTATATATCTATATATACTTATATATCTATATATACACACACACATATATATATATATATACTTATATATCTATATATACACACACACATATATATATATATACTTATATATATATATACACACACACAAACATACACACGTATTCATGCATGTGTTAGCATATATATACATGTATGCATGTATATAACATTTATATATGTATATATACACATATACATATATATGTACATATATATGTACATATATATATATATGTGTGTGTTTGTGTGTACATATATGTGTATGTATATGTATGTATATATATATATATATATATATATATATATATATTCACACATATATAAATAATTCAGTGTATAATTATGCACATTATATTTACATACATGTATGTTCATATATATACATATATATTATATTTGTGTGTATGTATAAATATATATGTATAAATATATGTATATATACATATATGTATCCATATACATGATTACCACCAGACAGTTAATCAAATTATGCCGGAAGGTGTCATACCCAATGACTGGCAAAGCAGTGTCATCATAAACTGCTACGATAGCGAGGAATCAGGCAACTGGATCAGATTATGAAGGCCACTGTTTGGGCTGTAGCACAATTTATCCATAAACAAAGTAGACCTAAATGAGAAGCAGTTTAGCTTTCTCCCTAGAAAAGGTTTTATGGATGCAATCTTCCTAGAAATGTTTGGCTAAGTGTAAACTACTATTACCAGCATTGGGAGTTACATGTTTGGATCAAAGCAATTTGATTCAAGTTCGTTGGTACTCTTGAGTTTCAAGTACAATTCTAGTCATCAGCCATTTTGAATTTCCTGTCCTCCACATGGTCAATTTCCAGTTTGCCATGCAGTATTTTCCAACTAACTGTTACCAATATATCAACAACAAACCATGACACCACATGACCTTCCTCGACCAATCACAGCCAACCTTACGGTAAAAACAATCAACTTCTGCCATTCAAATTCAAAATGGCTGACGACGACTAGCATTGCCCTTGAAACTCAAGAGTACCAACAAATTTGAATCAAACTGATTTGATCCATACATTCATATATACTCTCTTACTTGTTTCAGCTATTTGACTGTGGCCATGCTGGAGCACCGCCTTTAGTCGAGCAAATCGACCTCAGGACTTATTCTTTGTAAGCCTAGTACTTATTCTATCGGTCTCTTTTGCCGAACCGCTAAGTTACGGGGACTTAAACACACCAGTATCGGTTGTCAAGCGATGTTTGGGGGACAAACACAGACATACAAACATATACACAAACATACACATACATATATATATATATATATATATATATATATATATATATATATATATATATATATATATATATATATACATATATACGACGGGCTTCTTTCAGTTTCCGTCTACCAAATCCACTCACAAGGCTTTGGTCGGCCCGAGGCTATAGTAGAAGACACTTGCCCAAGATGCCATGCAGTGGGACTGAACACCGAACCATGTGGCTGGTAAGCAAGCTAAGCGATCACCGTGCAATGACTAAAGAAAATAATCTAATAAAGGAGCATATAAGCTCTTGACAGAAAAAAGTGCCTGTCCTGTATGCATGGGACTTGAACCCACTGCTCTTTGTTTCCATAACAAGCATATACACCCCAATGTTAGACTATCTTGTTTAGTTATTGCATGGTGATCACTTATAAGCTTTAATCTTATAAAATATTATTATTTACAGAATTTTAAAAATCGACACTGCTTACCAAAAGCCATGACAGATATGTGTGTGTATGTGTGTAAAACTGTGGTAAATTTCAAATTGAGACATAAATAATGTGTGTCTGTCTGTGTGTGAGTGTGTGTGTGTATGTGTGTGTCTATTTACATGTAGTAGGATGTTTAACTGCTTTTAACTAACCAAAGTTTAAAACCAAACAGTGCACCATTTCTGCCTTTCATCTAACAGTGATCAATAAAATAAAATATATGAACGTCACTATTAATTGTTTTTATTATCTAATATATAAATGTTGTGGCTAAAAGTACTGACATTGTGACCAAACACAATGAGGATATGTCACAAGGACAGCTGTGCACTTGTATCATTTAAGTGCATTGGACGTATTTTGTCTTAATTTGCATATGTGCATTGTTATTTCTGCATTGTTTGATACTGAAGGTGCAGTATTGGTTGCGAGCTTTCAACTGGCCTATTGATTCCTTCTTTGATCGTGTCTTTATGTGTAATTCTGTCTGTGAATATATTACTTTATTTGTGTATGGGGGTGTAGAAGTGGATGTCTGTGTGTCTTCTTACGTGTGTCTGACTGTCTGGTTGCCTGCCTGCCTCTTTGTTTCTGTATGCCTTCATGCGATTGTGTCTATGTGCATCAGTATGTGTGTGTGTGTGTGTGTGTGTCGTATATGTCTATGAATATCTAGTTTGACATTAATGATGGTGATGGTGGTGGTGGTGGTGGTGGTGGGACTGTGAAAAGGCTGATGGAGATGATAGTAGCAGTAATGATATCATTGACGGTGGTGATGGTGTTCATGACAATGGTTACGATAGATGTGAAGCTGTT
>NC_068992.1:49057548-49058456 GCF_001194135.2 Octopus bimaculoides
AATAGTGTTATTTAAAGAAGTATGTTAATGATGTTGGAGTTGGTGGTGGTGGTCGTCGTCGTTGTCGTTGTCGTCGTCGTCGTTGTCGTCGTCGTGGTGGTGGTGGTGGTGGTTGTGGTGGTGGTGGTGCTGCTACTGCTGCTACCGCTGCTGGTTTCATCATCGTCATCATGGCGGTGGCAGTAATCATTGTGGCCATAGTCGTCATCACCGTGGTGGTTGAGTAACGACACTTAAAGTATTAACACATATAGTATTGGTTGTAGTTGAGCAATGGTACTTTCAGGGTTATGAAGATGTTTATAGTTATGTAACAGTATCAGGGGTGTTATATGCCTGAGAAAATCTGGAGTGATGTAGTAGTGTCTGGAGTGGTGTGATGATTTATGTAGTTGTGTAGTAGTATTCTTAATGGTATTATGTCCCCTATAATTGTGTGGTGGTACCTATACTTGCATGGTAGTGTCTATAGTTAAATGGTAGTGCCTACAGTTGTGTATAGTATAAATTTTTAAGGCCTGCAACCACCCAACTATTTTTATTGATTGCAGATAATAATAACAATAATAATATCTATATGAATATTCACTTCTGAATATTTACTCTTTATTGGTATAGTTACACTGAAACTATTCTGATTTCGGCGCAAAATATTTCACAACGCTGACAGACTTCAATGTGACGAGTTGAAATCTTTTTGTTTGGTAAAACTTGCTGATGAAGGTTAAGACTTTTCACCAGAACTAAAAATCATGACTCAAGTGTATCCAAATACCAGAATATATAGCACTGAGCTGTCTTGGTATGTTAAAATTCTTTAACCCATTCGCCCAACTACTGTTGTTTTTCTCGTTAATTTTTCAGTGTTATTAGTGGTTTAACTTGAGGTTTTAACTCCTCTTTCTTGC
>NC_068992.1:49058699-49062094 GCF_001194135.2 Octopus bimaculoides
GGCCTTGTTTGTATGGTTGGATAACCTTCCTGATGCCAACTACTTTACAATGTCTACTGGGTACTTTTCTCATGACACTGGTACCAGTGAGATCATCAAGTAACTTGCAAGACAAAGCCTCTTGACAGAGTTCTTTTCTTCTTTTCATCGCCCTTTCAAAGCCTAGCCAGGCTCATAAGCCCAGTTTCCCGGTTTCTATGGCATATGTGTTCCCCCCAGCAGGACGGGACACCAGTCCATCGCAGCGTTACTCAAAAAACAGGAAGAAAGAATGAGAGAAAGTTGGGGTGAAAGAGTACAACAGAGGTCGGCACCACCCCCTGCCAGAGCCTCATGGAGCTTAGGTGTTTTCGCTCAATAAACACTCACAACGGCCGGTCTGCGAATCGAAACCGCGATCCTCCGACCGTGAGTCCGCTGCCCTAACCATTGGGCCATTGCACCTCCTCTTGACAGAGTTATGATACATTATTAATTGAAGTGTGATAGTGTAACAGTTGTCATACTGAAGAGGAGATACATTGCTACATCAGCTGGAAAGGGAGAAAGAAGGGTGGAGCCGACATGTTAGGTTATATCTTCAATGTACAAGAAGGTGGATAAAGAGAGAATAAAGACAGACAATCAATGAAGGCAGGGTAGGTAGAATCATGAGAGTATGAAAGGAGGGTGACAGAGAGCTAAGGCTGTAGATAGAAGTAAATACAGAGAATGATGAACATGGTTGGAGTATATGTCTATATATAATCTCCCTTATATGTGTGTGTGTGTGTGTGTGTGTGTGTGTGTGTACATACAGATATATACATATATGTATATATAAACGTGTGTGTATGTATTTACATGTTTCTGTGTGTATGTGTGTGCACATGTGTCTGTGTGTTTGTATGTCTGTGTGTGTTTGTATGTATATAGAATTATCATCATCATCATTTCTCGTCTACTTTTCTCAAAACCAAATTAGTTGACATCAATAAAATGTACAAATCAGAATGTGAAATTATTGACATGAAATCATTAAAAAGGAACATCGCAAGATTATGTCTGACGTAAATATATTTCAGTCAAAAGAAACACAAATAATCTACTTTTTATGAGGATTCTGAAAAATCAGCAGCATTCGTTACTGGTTGGTTGGTTGGAGGAGGGGACTGGATGTTTTGATTGTTTTGGGTTTTGTTGCTTTTTTATTATTTCAGTTGCTTTAATGCTTAGTTTTTGAGGGCCACATGACAATTAATTAGAAACAAAGCAACAAATGAAGGGAAGGGTAGTTGGTTGGCTGCTTGCTTGCTTGCTCAGTTTGGTAGGCTTGTAGGCCTGTTGGTAGTCATCATTAAATATTGATTAATTCCAATATGAAAAGAATGGTTAAAAGAGGTTAAAGATTTTAACATATTCACAACAAAGTTTGTACTTTATTTCCCCAAATTGTGGTTTGTTTGTTGGTTCGTTGTAGAGTTTTTATTTTTGCTATAAAAAGCAAAAATAATAAAAACGAATTATTACCATTACTATTATTGTTATTGTATTTCAAATTCTACCAAGGTCAACTTTGCTTTCATCCTTTTGGAGGTCAATAAATTAAGTACCAGTTATACACTGGGGTTGATGTAATTGACTTATCCCCTCCCCCAAAATGGCTGCCATTGTGGCAAAATTTGAAACCATTATTATTATTATTATTGTTGTTGTTGTTGTTGTACAGCAGTACAAGGTGGTCCAGGTATTATTATAAACTTGCAGAAGACAGAGCTAGGAAGAAATGGGGAAAAGTGGCAAATGCTAATCTCAACATTGTGAATCACATGAAAATGCTGAGAAACTGTCTTGAACCAGTGGCAAGAACGGTTTAGTGAAAAAGACACATCCAACCTATAGAAGCATAGAAAAAGGGTACAAGTTATGACAATGATGATGTGCTGGTGCCACATTAGAAAATCATTCGAGCGAGGTCATTGCCAGTGCCGCTGGACTGGCTCCCGTGCAGGTGGCACATAAAAGACACCTTTTGAGCATGGCCGTTGCCAGTACTGTGAGACTGGCCTTCGTGCCGATGGCACGTAAAAGCACCCACTACACTCTCGGAGTGGTTGGCGTTAGGAAGGGCATCCAGCCGTAGAAACTCTGCCAGATCAGATTGAAGCCTGGTGCAGCCTTCTGGTTTGCCAATCCTCAGTCAAATTGTCCAACCCATGCTAGCACAATGATGATGATGATGATGATGACAATGATTATGACAAGGTGATAAAGATATATATATAGTCACACTCTCTCTCTCTCTCTCTCTCTTTCTCTCTCCATCAATCTATCTCCTTTCTAATGATTCTTTGTCCAAACTTGCAGATATGAAATATAACTTCACTGTTGACGAACTAAATGAAAATATGATCGAATGCAAAAAAAAAAAAAGCTCAACACAAAAGAAGAAACCATAAAACCAATATTTAAATGAATGAGAGAATAATAGTTTCATTCATTGGAGAAGTGAAGTGGATCTCTAATTAGTAACAGTTTAGTGTTGATTGAACTATTGTGTTATATAGTGAGGACACAGAAAATATATATATATGCTTATATGTATATATACATATATGTATATAATTATGTTTGTATATATGCATGTGTGTGTGTGTAAACATATACATATATGTGAACATATAAATATATGTAGGAAAGCATGAATACTTATATATATATATATATATGAATGTATGTATATGTGTGTATGTGTGTGTATGTGTATATTTATATATGAATGTATATATATGTGTGTATGTGTGTGTATGTGTATATATATATATATATATATATATATATATATATATATATATATACACACACATATACACACATATATACATATATACATATTATAAATATGTATATAATTTTATATATATATCTACATATATATATATATATATATATATATATATATACATACAGAAACACACAGACACATACATATAAACATATACATACATTTAGAAAGAGGGAGTTACAGATACATTTACATATTTGCATAGACAAACAGACAGACAGATGGGCAGACAAATAGACAGACAGACAGGCAGACAGGCAAGCAGACAAACAGAAAAATACACATATTCTCATACCTACTAAAATATGCACTTTCATAAATAGACTCACGCATGCCAATATACATCTACCTGCATATAGATACGGAATCAAGAATGCATACAGCCACACAAATACACCTAAAACTATACATGCAAATCAATACATACATCCATATATATGTGTGTGTGTGTGTCTGTATGTATATATGTGTGCATATATATATATATATATATATATATATAAACGCATATATATATATATATCTATATATATATGCATATATATATACATATACACACACACACACACAC
>NC_068992.1:49062759-49064131 GCF_001194135.2 Octopus bimaculoides
AAATAAATTTACTCTTTAATATTTCAAGATAATTTTTATATAATTTTGGTAAATATATCTATTAAAATGAGATGTCAGTATTATTTTCATTTTTGCGTAATTTAGACAACAGTTTATTCACCGCACCTTGTACATAAATATATATATATATATATATATAATCATCATCATCATCATCATCATCATTTAACATCCATTTGTTTTCCAAGCTGGCATGAATAGAACGTTATATATATATATATATATATATATACATATAGTTCAAATGTACAGAAAACAAAATACAGTCAGAGGTGAGGAAACAACAAGCAGGTGTATTAGCTTGATACTCTGGAAAAGTGTACGATGTTTCAAGCCTCAAACTGACAGTTAGACATTTACTTACAAAACCAAGTATTCCAATTATTATTGGTATAAATGTAAATTTGTAATCTGGATACAGAAGCAGGAGATTTTGAAGCAGTTATCTTCTTTCTGAGATGTAATATTTATCACCACCTACATACTGCATTCCTCTCTGATAGAGATTTTCATAACAAGCTAGTTTATCTTCTTTCTTTGATTTTCAAAGCAATATTCACATCAGCAGGACAGCTGACCTCTGTAACAGTACATGCTTTTTATTGGGTGTCCCAAACAACAATATCTATCCTGTTATGTTTACACTTGACAGATGTTTTGATGGGAATGTTCCACCAGTATTCCTTGTGCTAGTATTTATGTACGTATTCAATAATGGTAGAATTCTCTATATTTATTTCAGAACAGTCTTTTTTCTGAATGGCATTGTATATTGTTTTAACAACAGCATCATGTCACATAGGAAGGTAGAATCTTGATGACATTTTGAGGCAGTTGTTAACCACATGTGTGATGTCTTCCACAGAAATATAACATAATCTACATTTTCAGTTGTATCTTGGAACTCCAAGAGCTTCACTGTCTCTTTTGCTAATTAGGTATTTAGCAGGGGTGTATATTCCTGGGTGCGCTAGGTGTGTGCTGTGCACCCATCAAAAATGGCAAATTCATTATAATTATTAACCTTTCTCATTAATTTAACCACAAATCATAATGGAAAACTTTTGTTATATCCCTGTCTGTAATTTAGTGGCAGGTGTCCTGAAATAACACTGCACACCTCACAGCACATTGTATCATAATATGGTACCAGGCATATCCTAGGATAATGGGAGAATGAGAAAAAATTAATGGCAAAGGGTGTACAACAGCTTTAGCATGGTCACATGTTTGTTTTTGTAGTGAGAAGTTGTACATTTAAGAAAAATAAATAAATGTGCCCTTTTAAAGCCTAGACAGGCTCATGGGCCTGGTTTCCCGGTTTCAATGGCGTATGTGTTCCCCAGCTGGA
>NC_068992.1:49064141-49064777 GCF_001194135.2 Octopus bimaculoides
GGTTTCCCGGTTTCAATGGCGTATGTGTTCCCCAGCTGGACGGGACGCCAGTCCATCGCAGCATTACTCATTTTTGCCAGCTGAGTGGACTGTAACAACGTGAAATGAAGTGTTTTGCTCAAGAACACAGCACGTCACTCGGTCCAGGAATCGAAACCACACTCTTACGATCATGATGCTGACACCCTAACCACTAAGCCACACGCCTCCACTAAAATTACAAAGGCATGACATCTGCACCTCTACAGGATGTACAGTGCCCTACTGTCTCTTTTCTCTTTCACATGATTCTCCAAAACATTTTTTTTAAGTCCCTTCCTTTCAGATGCCTACACTGTGTTGAACTCCTCAGCTTTATTGTCACTTTTCATAACTTTCCTCCATCTCCTCTGCCACCACCATCACCACCACCACCACCACCACCATCATCATCATCATCTTCTTTTTCTTCTTCTTCTTCTTCTTCTTCTTCTTCTCCATCTCCTTGTCCTCCTCTTCCTCTGCCTCTCTCTGATTTCATACTTTTATAACACCTTCCTGGTACTTATTTCAATCACTGAATTCAAACCAATCAATTACTACACACATGAACAGACACACACACACACACACACACACACACACACACACACACAC
>NC_068992.1:49067287-49073719 GCF_001194135.2 Octopus bimaculoides
GTGATAATGGAGAGAGTGTGATGGTTCGAGGAGTTGATGGTTCGAGGAGGAGATGATGGTGGGGGAGTGGGGAGGTGAGAAGGGTAGTGGAGGAAATTGTAATGTTTTTGTTGGTGGTGGTGGTGGTAGTGGTGGTGATGGTAGCAGTGGTCACATTGTTGTTGTAGTGCTGGTGCTGGTGCTGGTGCTGGTAGAGGTGCTGGTGGTAGTAACAGTGATGGTTTGTAGTGGTGGTAGTGGTGGTGCTGCTGATGATGATGGTAGTGGTGGTGGTGGTGATGGTAGTGGTAGTGGTATGTGGAGAAAAAATAAGTGGAGAAACCTGGACAGCCAACAACTTTAATATAAAAACACACCTTTACTCTCTCTCTCTTTATCTTTCTAGCTTTCTCTCTTTCTCTCCATCTTTTTGTTCCTCTCTTCCTAGTTATCTCTTTCAATCTCCCTCTCTTTTATTCCCACCATTTTTCTCTCACCATTTCTCCTTCTCTCTTTCTCTCCTTCTCTTACTCTCCCCCTCTCTCTCTCCCTCTCTCTCTCCCTCTCTCTCTCTCTCTTAGCTTAAATCTACATGGGGCAGGACGGGCTGTGTGTTTAAGAAGTTTCCTTCCCAACCACATGGTTCTGGGTTCAGTCCCCCAGCATGGCACTTTGGACAAATGCCTTTTATCGTAGCCCCAGGTCATCCAAAGCCTTGTAAGCGGATTTTGTAGATTGAAACTGAAAGAAGCTTGTAATGTATGTTCTCTTTTGTTTATAATTATTTAAATTCTTCTTTTGAGAAAGGAGCTAGTTTTCAACAAGGATACAAAACTCCATCATTGGAATGTAGATCACAATAACAATATCATATTTTAAACTTGAGAAAAGTTTTGCATATCTGTACTGTTCCACTTACAAATTGCATTTGTAATGTGCGAGTTGGTTGATTTCTCTTTCTGAAAACCTTAGCTTCTACAAATTGTCATTTAGGCATTTACTCCTGAAACCATGCGATTCAATTATCATTGGTTTTAATGTGGATTTATAATCTGTATACAGAAGCTGGAGGTTTTGAAGCAGTTGTCCATAGTTATCCTCTTTCTCTTTGATTTTCAAAGAGATGTTCACATCAGCAGGACAGCTGACCTCTGTAACAGTACATGCTTTTTATTGGGTGTCCCAAATGACAATATCTGGCCTGTTATGTTTATACTTGACATATGTTTTGATGGGAATGTTCCACCAATATGTGTTGATGTTTGTGTATGAATTCAATAGCAGAAGGGGGTTCTCTATATTTATTCCGGTATAGTCTTTAATCCAAATGGCATTGTATATTGTTTCTGTGAAGTTGTGTTATATAGGGAGATAATACCTTTATGATATGTATGTGTATGTATGTATGTATTTGCAGTATATATGTATGTGCGTGTATATATGTATGTATGTGTGTGTGTGTGTGTGTGTATATATATATATGTATGTATATGTGCATGTGTGTGTGTATGTGTATGAATGTATGTATGTATGTAGGTTACTTGGTAACCTCACTGGTGCTGGTAACACGAAAAAGCACCCAGTACACTCTGTAAACTAGCTGGTTTGGGGAAGGACATCTAGCTGTAGAAATCCTGCCAAAACAGACATTGAACCTCAAAGCAGTTCTCTCCCCTATCAGATCCTTTTGAACCACCCAACCCATGCCAGCATGGATTACACATGTTAAATAATAATGATGGTGAAGATCTCTTCTACTCTTGCAAAAACTGGTTCTAATCTACCTATTACTTAAACTGTCCCCCAGTACAATATCTCCAACTCCACTATTTCCAGTCGTTTCTTACAAACAATCTAGCTCCCATATTTCAGCTCTGTTGCCCCACACATTATCCATTTTGAATTGGAAAATTGGCAGAATTCTCTTTCATTACATCGTATTATTCAAGACTAAAAGTTGTCTTCTTTGTGGCAGAACTCTTTAGCCTAGTTGAACCTTTTGATCTTATTAGCTTTTGGAATCATAGGCTTCTTTCTTGCAAATCTTTATTCTTATTGAAGGTCTTTTAATATGAGAAATATGATGATATATCTATAGAATTTGAAACCTTTCTAACAGTTGCAAATCAATGTTTAATAACTTCGCTCTTAGCTGCCTCCTTTGCCTTCTCAACAACTCTCTGTGACTTTCTATATTTGTTCTTCACCAGTCAATGCCCTTCTTGAATATATCATTCACTGTTTGATGATTAATACCCAAAAAATTAAACTATTTCTTGATTAGATCTTAGTCCCAGATTCTAGTTGACCACTTAATAACCTATAAATTCAACAATACTTTTTTTTATCTCTCAGCAGTTTTCAGTGCCATCTTTTATCAAATTAAAGTGACAACTAAAATATGAATTCATATATGTACAAATATGTAATACAGGCAAAGTCATGGCTGTGTGATTAAGAAACTTGCCTCCCAAAGATGTAGACTTGGTTTCAGTCCCACTGCAGGACACCTGGAACAAGGTGTCCTACTTCTGCTACAGCCCCAGGCTGACCAAAGCCTTGTGAGTGGGCCTGATAGACAGAAATATTTAGATATAAATATAAATTAATCATTATGCACTCCACTGTTGTGATTCTAGATTTTCAGAAGCACAGTGATGTTAAATTATACCTTAAACCTAACTACTATTTTTTTTTTTTTATTGATAGCTGAACCTCTGCAGAGTGCTTACTGCGAGTAGTGTCTTGATTATATATATATATGGAGGTCTTTGGACCGTGCTTGCATTTCAGGAAATTCCTGCTGGCCAACCCACAAGATAACAGGGTCACTTACAATCGATAGTTAAAGAGAGACAATCCCCTGTTATTGACATTGAATAGCAAGGTCCTTTCCTTCTCCATATTCTAGAGAGGCCACTCACTAGAGGCATTCAGCCAACAAGTTTTGGGATCTGATGATACACCGTAAAGCTAAGCACTTCATGGACGTGAAACCCAGGGTAATTCCATAAACCAGCCTTATCTAACTCTATATTTCTGGATTATTGTGAAGGTCTTTATATTTTTGTTGGTAGAACCCTTTCATTCCAATAATGAATTCCTGAGGAGAAGCCTCATTTGTGATTTCAAAAGGGTTATTTTTCGCTTTGTTTTGAATTAATTAGGCTTGGAAACAACTTCTAGAGTTTTTATTGGATATATCTACCAACTTGGAATAAAGTAATGTCTACACTTCTATTTTTTGCTTTTCCTTATATTTTATATATATGTGAGAGTGAGTGTGTGTGTGTGTGTGTGTGTGTGTTATCAAACACACATACACGACATATGTGCTTTGTTTGTTTGCTGGTAGGCTGTGATTTGACACAATGGAGATGAAGAGCATCCAGCTGTAGAAACTCTGCCAAATCAGATTGGAGCCTGGTGTAGCCATCTGGTTCACCAGTCCTCAGTCAAATCGTCCAACCCATGCTAGCATGGAAAGCGGACGTTAAACGATGATGATGATGAGATGACTGTATCTCAAAACGCCAGGTGTTAAAACACCTGAAATCAGACAGGCAAAACAACTCACCCCAAGTCTCATTCAGAAACAATGGACATCGATGTTTAGTCATTTCTGTGGCTTATCAACATCATGTACCTGAACCAAACCAGAGGTGAATTGAATTGCCTGTCTATGACTATATACAAATAATATAAAAACCATTTGCTGGTATACCACAACGATGCATATATAAGAAGAAATTCAACTATGAATTAGAAGCAGCACTAGTGTTGCAAACATCGTATATATGCAATGGCCTTCTAAATAATTTCCATTTACCAAATTTACTTAAAAGGTATTGGTCAGTCCAAGGATATAGTAGAAGACTAACCCTATATACCACACAGTATAACTGAATTCAACAACAAATGTCTTAACAATACAACCAAGCCTACACCTATGCAGTTTTTTTAAATGGTTTCTCTTTTTGTTTCTCCATTCTCCTCGCATTTATTTGTTATGTTTGGTTAATATTTCATAGTCTCATGAGAAAGTTGTTGTCCCCTTTTTGTCCATATTTTACAGCTTTTTATATTGGCTTTTATTTCATTCAGTTCTACATATTTTATAGCCATACAGTACATATTTTATATAGGCTTTTTTTTCGTTCGGTTACAGAAGGCCCCAACCTCTCTGTATATAATCTTTCTGTGTTGACTTTTGCAGTGCTGTATTCAAAATGCAGTCATTATTTCTTCCTTGTTTTCCTCTCTAGTCTTGCTAATTCACTTAGTTTCCAGTGGAGAATACTGTAAGTTATTACATGAACAGCATGAGAATATAATGGTAACCATTAACAATAACTATGGCCTGTTTTTTCTTTTTTTATTTTTTTGGCATTCAGCTGTTTCTAGTATTAATCTATAACATCTTTCATATTCCTCTCTCAAACTTTTTTCTCTCATTTGCGTATGTGCTTTTTCAACTATGCCGGCTTCCTTAATTCCTAATTCTAAATATACTATATTTAGTACAATATTTTTTTTATCTCTGTTTCATTAACTAACATAGTATTACCATTTTATTATCATTATCATCATCATCATCATCATCATTATTATCATTATTTGAATTTTCTCTCAAAAGACCAAATATCATGTCGATTTCCCTCCTGAATCCATGTACAGTGCGTCATTGACTTCCCAGTTATTTTGTCATCTGCAGCATACATCACGATGATTCATAAACAGGAGACAGTTTGGTGCCATTCTATACCAACATATATATATCTACACCTATACTCAATTTTCTTCTTGTTTTTCTTTCATTTTCTCAGCCTTTCACTCAACTCATTTCAGCTCCATCATTCATACACAGTAACATTAAGCAACCAGCAGAACCCACTGTGTTTGCTTTAAATTTTGTTTTTCACTCAACACACATCTCTCACACCTTTAATCTTCATGTTTTGATACCATAAGGTAATACACATTATACGTAAACATCATAGAATTTGACCTTCTTTCAGAAAGAGAACTCCTTTGTTGCTAGCAAAGATAATATACTGCTGACCTTTGTTCTCCCTGTTTCTACTCAGACTGCAATATCAAACATTGACACTTCCAAGATGGTAGTAGACTTTTGTATTCTTGGGGGGCGGGGAGACTCTGGTTTTTTCTAGATTTCCTGTTGCACTATATATATAAAAAGCATTGGTGATGGTGCCACATAAAAAGCGCCCAGTACATTCTGTAAAGTAGTTGGCCTTGGGAAGACATCCACCTGTAATGACAGAGTAAGACTGCTTCCAAGACCAATTTCTTTCTAAGAAACATCTGGAGTTTGGTCTCCTCATTGCTGTGACGTCTCATAGGGCACCTAAGGCCTGCAAGGGACTTGCAGGTCATTTCACATTAACCACAAGCCAGCCCCAGCTCCCCTGCAACAACATGACCATCTGAATTCTCCAATTTGTCCTCTGAATCACAATTGCTTGTACAGTAATATTAAGTATAAATGTACTGTCACAACTCCGTGTTCTCACCAATCTAGGGTAACTTCAAACAAAGCTACCTAGCACACCTGAACTCCTTCTTAGCTAAAGCTTCAAAACAATCTCCTTCCATCACCTCCCACATACACCACCTCAAGACCCAGGGCATATTCTATATCATGGCCTGGTCTATAAACCCCTTACTATGCAAATCATCCCTTCACTTATTCCAACCCATTCCTTACTCTGTTCCCTCTAAACTTTTATATTTGTAAATATTGCTAGGAAACGCATGTTACACACATGGTCAAAATACACTACCTTGAATCATTTTAGCTTTAGAATGGTGCCACTCCACTGGGGTGTTTGTGTATGTATATTTAATTTGTCTTGCAACTTAGATGGTGATCCCACCAATGCTGGTGCCACATAGAAATTGCTGATGCTGGTGCCATGTAAAACTCACCCTATTCCCTGGGTAAAGTGGTTGGCATTAGAAAGGGCATCCAGCTGCAGAAATCATGCCAAGGCAGACAATGGAGCCTAGCTCAAATTTCTGGCCTACCAGCGCCTGTCAGACTATCCAACCCATGCCATCATGGAGAACAAACGTTAAATGGTGATGGTGATGATGATGGTAATGGTGGTGGGGGGGTTATGATGATGATGATGATGATAGCAATGAATACAAACTGTCAATAGGCCAGTTACTGCAGTATTTTTCCAGAGATAGTATCTCTTATGGTCTTGCTGTGTTAAAAACTTGATAAATATCAGAGAGAGATGAAAATTCATCCCAGCAGCAGCCAGCCAGAATCCCAACTGCATTCGGGCATTTTTTGATGTTTACTAACGGTCAGCTACATGCTTGTACAAGAATTTGCGATCTCCAAAAAGGATGAAATTCATACATTCATAGACAGACACACACACACACACACACACACACACACACACACACACACACACA
>NC_068992.1:49074430-49077687 GCF_001194135.2 Octopus bimaculoides
ACACTTTTCAGGGAAAGAAAAACATGTAGAAATATTTTAACGCTAGATTTATTCCAACATCACAAGATTAAAACAAGTTACCTTTAACCTTTTTTGCCTTTTCTTGATCTTTTACAACATAGTCGGCATTTTAAAAGAAATCTTTTTTTTTTTTTGCCTAATTTTAATAAAAGATTTTCAAAAAGTTTTTCATTTTGAAAAATACTGTCGATTTTACTGTTGGTAAGGTGTAATACTGAAAATGTTAGAGAGCTCTTGGTCAATTGTTGATGTATGAAACAGTCAATGAGTGTTATTTTGAAATTTTAAAAAAAACTGGGAACTTTCTTATAACTTGTTGATGCTATTGTGAGCAACTACCATAAAATGGCACTGGTACATTTTTCCAAGCAGCAGTTTACTGAAATAATAATTGTCTGGAAGCTAATGGCCACCACTTTAAGGATTTCTTGTAATTGTAGAAGTTAAAAGTAATTATATTGATCCCATTATATCAGAATAAATTTAGTATTAAAATATTTATACACTGGCACTTGTGCCAGTGGCATGTGTAAAGACATTTGAGCGAGATCGTTGCCAGTGCCGCTGGACTGGCTCCTGTGCAGGTGGCACGTAAAATACACCATTTTGAGCGTGGCTGTTGCCAGTACCGCCTGACTGGCCTTCGTGCCGGTGGCATGTAAAAGCACCCACTACACTCTCGGAGTGGTTGGCATTAGGAAGGGCATCCAGCTGTAGAAACTCTACCAAATCAGATTGGAGCCTGGTGTAGCCATCTGGTTCACCAGTCCTCAGTCAAATCATCCAACCCATGCTAGCATGGAAAGCGGACATTAAACATTCTCTCCCCCACCACACCCTGCTAATTGTTCTTTTATATCACCTGCCCATTCCAGTGGTCATTTGTGATTTGCAATCATCAACTGACACCATTAACGACCAGCCAGCTTTCTCCCTCAGTCCAATTGTTCACCTTGTGCAGTCCAATGAGATTTACTCTCCAACCTCCACATATTTCACTTTCAATGCCCCATGTCTCACTGCCATGTGACAGTAGACATCTTCTACATGTTTCATGCAATCTATTTTCACATAAGGAGAGAAAATAAAAATAATTAACACACCTCGATCAGAGATTTCTGGGTATCCATGTTCAATTGTTTAATCAACTGAGTAACTGACTCATTAGATTATTTGTGTAAGTGGCTGAGTATTCCACAGACATGTGTCTCTACTGGAAAGGTAGTTCTCAGGCAGAATCAGCTAAACTTTTAAAATACAGGTACAATCCATCCAATAGGCTTCCATACTGTTTCTATTCATACTATTTCACTTACAGGATTTGGGTCAGCTTTACAGCTATAGAAAATGATGGCCAAGGTGCCACACAGCAGAACAGAAACTAGAATCTCATGAATGCAAAGCAAACTTCCAAACCATTTGGCCATACTGCCCCTACAGTGGGAGAAAGTTTTCATGAAAACTGAATCTCTTTCTTGCCAACTGAGTCGACAATTTCCTAAACTTTTATCCCATCTACTATATTCTAGTAACTATTAATTCACTAGAGCCATCCCCATACTAATTAGATCACCTAGGCAACAGAAACTGACAGCTTTACATCTTGTGAGGAATCTGAACAGTTCATGGACTTCATTTCGTGGGGAGTTCTACACATTTCTCTTGGTTTCCTGGCAATTAATTTTGTCTGCCATTCTCTGCAGACATCTCACACTACAATATTTCGCAACCCATTCTTCTACCATTCTCCACACGCTACAATATTTCAGTGTTTGTTTCTTACACTGAGTACACAGCATGAAGATGATGCCTATTCATTTAAGATATTTATTACAAAAAGGATGACTCACATCATCACCGTCGTCATTTAACGTCCGCTTTCCATGCTAGCATGGGTTGGATGATTTGACTGAGGATTGGTGAAACCAGGTGGCTACACCAGGCTCCAATCACATCACATTAATATACACTCTACATATATATAATTGTGTGTGTGTGTGTATGTGTGTGCATG
The DNA here is from genome assembly GCF_001194135.2 of Octopus bimaculoides. Classification (NCBI taxonomy): domain Eukaryota; kingdom Metazoa; phylum Mollusca; class Cephalopoda; order Octopoda; family Octopodidae; genus Octopus; species Octopus bimaculoides. The sequence continues at coordinate 49,076,466 of NC_068992.1, forward strand.
TAAAGGTGCATGGTTCAGTGGTTAGTGTCGGGCTTACAAACATGAAGTTATGAGTTCAATTCCCAGACCAGGCTGTGTGTTATTTCACATTGTTCCATTTCTCTCGGCTGCAGAAATGAGTCGCGATGCCACTGGTGCCAAGCTGTGATCAGCCTTTGCCTTTCCTTTGGATAACATCAGTGGTGCAGAGAGACTGGTATGCATGGGTGACTGCTGACCTTCTACAAACAACCTTGCCTGGACTTGTGCCTCAGTGGGGAACATCTAGGTGCAATCCCATGGTGATTTGTGACCAAAGCCAAAATTTTTTTTTTTTATCAAGCAAGTGACTTGGCAACCCTGCAGATGCTGGTGCTACATACAAGAGCACCTAGTACGCTCTCTAAAGTGATTACAGAGGTAATGACAAGTGACCGAAACCTTTGGCGATTTGCTGTGCTTGAGATGATATGTCAAGCTAAGGGAAATCACAGCCATAACCAGTACCGGTGACATGTGAAAGGCACCCACTACACTCTGTGGAGTGGTTGGTGTTAGGAAGAGCATCCAGCCATAGAAACCAAGCCAAAATAGACTGGAGCCACAGTGCAGCTCTCTGGCTTACCAGTTCCAGTCAAAGTGCCTAACCCATGCCAGAATGGAAAACAGATGATAGATGATGATGATGATGATGGTGGTGATGATGATCCAGCTACAGAAACCATACCAAAACAGGCGGCAGAGCCTGTTCCTGTCAAACCATCTTACCTATTCCAGCATGGAAGACAGATGTTAAATGATGATGATGATGACGATGACGATGATCATCATCATCATCGTCGTCATCATCATCATCATGACAATGTACATATTCATTCTTAATATATTCCAGCAAATTTGAATGCAAATGTACCAATGACTGTTGTATTCCATCTTTGGAGAACACTTTGTTCCAGGTGATTGGGTTTTCACAACACACACATAATTCGGTGTTATAAGACGATTTTGAAACACAGGTGTTTCAACCTAGTTACGCTTCTTCAGTCAAAGCCAACTTCGGGTCACTGAACTTAAACAAGAGTGGTAGCTCTCGTTTGTAGAACTTTGCAAATTATTTGCTGATGCACGCTGATATTGGCCGAACCAATACAAAATCCTGTGCACAGAGAGCAGCATGAATCAATATAATGACATGTTCATTCTTATATATATAAATAAGTGTGTGTGTGTGTGTGTGTGTGTG
>NC_068992.1:49077867-49084296 GCF_001194135.2 Octopus bimaculoides
GGAAGGGAGGAGGAGAATGGGGAAGAGGAGGAGGGGGAGGGGGAGGGGAAGAGGAGATGAGGGAGTGGAAGAGGAGGGGAGGATGGCTATAGTAGTGGTGGTGGTGGTGGTGGTGATGCTCAGCACATAAAAAAAAAGCTAACAGAGACAAAAGCCTGCAAAGAGATCTGGATTGTGCTCAGTGAGGTATTTTGGATGAGAGGTTAAAAAGAAAAGAAAAAAGAAGCTAAAAATTAAATACTCTTACATTGTAGATTGTTATATATATAGATAGACGTTTCTGAAAGGGGGAGGGGTGTGGACTTATAGCTTATCAGCTTAAAGGATTGTGTTTCAGATATATATGTGTGTGTGTGTGTGTGTGTGTGTGTGTTTGTGTGTGTGCACATGTGTATGTGTGTACATACATACATACATATATATATATATATATATATATATATATATATATATATACATACATACATGCATATATATATACATGCATATATATACACACATATATATATATACATATGCATACATAAATGTTTATGTGCGTATATACATGCACTCACAAACATGAACATGTGTGTGTGTGTGTATGTATGTGTATATATATATATATGTATGTGTATGCCCATAAATACATATATATATATATACACATACACATACACACACACATATGTATACATATATTTGAATATGTATATATTAGTAGTTTCATACACACACACACACACACACACACACACACACACTCATATATATACATATATATACCTATGTAGATACATACATACATATACACGTGCGTAAGCATGTATATGTATTTGTATATAATAGGACCAGCTCTTCTTTCAAACGTGATATTGAAGATATGGCTATGTTCATGTTTGATCTTTTTTTTTAAGAAAGATTTCTCATAATTCCTCATTAGTTCAGGAAAAGTATTGTTCTTTTGTCTATTACTGTCTCAAAGCAATCTCAGCCTCATCTTCTGAATGGAGTGATGATAGTGGCTTGTTGCTGTTCTCTCTACATGTTGTAGTAACATGCCACAACCATTTCTTCAATATTATATGCATGCACACACACATATATACATACATATACCTATATGTTCATGTATGTGTATATATATTCCAATCCCCATTCCTTGTGAGTATGCCTGGGCACTTCGTCACCATCGCTCTCCTGCTCTCTTCCATTCTCTCTCTCGTATCTTGTTCTACCCTTCTGGCCGGTTAACCATGTATTGCCTCTACAGCAGCACACCCGTTTCTGGCCTCAATCTTGATCACTCCTCTCTCTCTCTCTCTCTCTCTACTCACTTTCTCTTTCTCACTCTCTCCCACTAGATAACCATGAACCTCCCCTACACCTGTTTCTGTCTCCCAGTCACACTCTAACCTTTCATCATCTGACACAAGATCACCTTCAATGCTCCCCCCACCCTCTCTCTCAAAGGATCTTTGACTTGCAAGTTACCTGGTGATCCCGCCAATGCTGGAGCTTCATAAAAGGCATTCAGTCCTTAATGACCTACACGTGTTTCCATTGCTGCAACTACTCACTGTCGTAAATGCAGTCTAGCAATATTGTCAGTGCAGCTTCATCAGGGTCCATCCATTTAGTTTTAGAGTTCACTTCAAGGATGACCAAATCATCATCATCATCATCGTTTAACGTCTGCTTTCCATGCTAGCATGGGTTGGACTGATTTGACTGAGGACTGGTGAACCAGATGGCTACACCAGGCTCCAATCTGATTTGGCAGAGTTTCTACAGCTGGATTCCCTTCCTAAAGCCAACCACTCCGAGAGTGTAGTGGGTGCTTGGATTTAAGCTTAGAATTTTGATGATTTATAATTTTTCAAAAACAAGTTTGTTTTATTTTTCAAAAGTTTTCAAGTTTCGTCCTCTAGAAATGTTTATAAAGACTTGTCACTTGTCTTACTGGACAGGGATCAAAAGAAAGTGGTGTTATACCATATTTCTTTGATGCTATTCCTGTAGTAAATATGGTTTTCAAAACAAAAGAAGCTTTTATAATTTGTATACACATACACACATACGCATACGCACATATAAATACACGCATACATACGCACACATGCAAATATACCACCATCACTACCATCATCATCATCATCATCGCCATAACCCTCATCAACATCACTACCACCACCATCATCAGCATCACCAACAATAACCAATACCATGACTGCAACCACCACCACCACCACCACCACCATCATCATCATTATCATTAACATTGTCATCATCATTATCATATAACATTTTAGCTATTTTCATTACCATCAGTACAAGACCTAGTTACAAGGTTATTATAATAATAATAATGGTTTCAAATTTTGCCACAAGGGCAGCAATTTGGTGGTGGGGAGGCGGTTCATCGATTATATTAACCCCAGTGCATAACTGGTACTTAATTTATCAACCCCAAAAGGATGAAAGGCAAAGTTAACCTCAGCGGAATTTGAACTCAGAACGTAGCAGCAGACAAAAAACTGCTAATGATCCTTTCTACTAAAGGCACAAGGCCTGAAATTTTGGGGGAGGGGGGCCAGTTGATTAGATCGACCCCAGTACACAACTGGTACTTAATTTCTCGACCCTGAAAGGATGAAAGGCAAAGTTAACCTCGGCGGAATTTGAACTCAGAACGTAGCGGCAGACAAAAAACTGCTAATGATCCTTTCTACTAAAGGTACAAGGCCTGAAATTTTGGGGGAGGGGGGCCAGTTGATTAGATCGACCCAGTACACAACTGGTACTTAATTTCTCGACCCTGAAAGGATGAAAGGCAAAGTCAACCCCAGCAGAATTGCCACCTTAAATAATAATAACAATAATAATAATCGTTTCTATAGTAGTAGTAGTAGTAGTAGTAGTAGTAGTTATCATGATAACGTACCATTGCATTTTAGTTCCATTACCCGCAGATCTGACTCCACCCAAGATACAATTGTTGTTGGCATCACTGCTGATTATGTTCAATGCCAATCCGTCCATGACAATCATGCCTGTTTTAGCAGTATCCAGGAATAAGCTATCTAATTTGTCTTTTCCTTATTTAAGACATTGAAGTGTGACTAAAGAGTGATTTTTGCCTGCTATTTCTAGCAAGTCAAACGACCATGAAGAGGCATTCTCATTTGCTCATTGTACACTTTGTCATTTTTGCTGCTGCTGCTGCTGCTGCTGCTGCTGCTGCTGCTGTTGTTGTTGTTGATGATGACGACGGTGGTGGTGGTGGTGGTGGTGGTGGTGGTGTGTTGCAAGTATTTATTCTGTCACCATGAGAGAATTGCAAATCAGAGAGGGGGGGAGAGGAGAGAGAGAAGGAGAGACAGAAAGATAGGGTAAGAGAGAAGAGAAAGATAGGGTAAGAGAGAAGAGAAAGAAGAAAGTGTGAGCATGAGAGAGAGAAGGAAAGAGCGAAGGGAGGGAGAGGAAGAGAGAAGGGGAGAGAGAGAAGGGGAGAGAGAGAGAGAAAAGAGAGAGAAGAAAGAGAGAAGAAGAAAGAGAGAGAGAGAAGAAGAAAGAGAGAGAGAGAGAAGAAGAAAGAGAGAGAGAAGAAAGAGAGGTGAAGAGAGTGAGTGAGAGAGAGAGGAAGAGAAGGGAAAAGAAGAGGAAAAAAGAGAGAAAGAAGACAGAAATATGATGAAGAAGAGAGAAAGAAGAGAGAAATCTAAGAGAAGAGAAAAAAGAGAAAGGAAGGAATGAGAAGGAAGTCAGAGGAAGAGAGAAAGAGAGAGAGAGAGTGAGTGTTGAAGAGGAAGGAAGGAAGAAAGAAAGAAAGAAAGAAAGAAAGGAGAGAGGGGGGAGTGTAGCAGTTTTCCGTGATTACAATCTCACTTGGTAGGAAACACTACAAACCATGGTGTGTGTGTGTGTGTGTACGTATGAATGTGCGTGCGTGTGGGGGGCATTTGTATGTATGTATGCATGTGCTCGTGTGTACATATGCACATACGATGTGTGTGTAGTGCATGTGTGTATACATGGGTATTTTATATGTATATATACGTACATATGTGTGTGTGTATGTCTGTGTGTGTGTGTGTGTATTCCTTTGTTTGTGTTTGTGGTATATGTGTATGAATTTATGCTCATGCATATATGTGTGTGTGTATTATATTATATATATATATATATATATATATACATATACACATTTGTGTATGGGCATGTTTATACTTGTGTTGTGTGTGTGCATATGTGCATGTGTTTGTGTGTGTGTGGGCATGTTTATATGTGTGTGTGTTTGTTTGTGTGTGTGTGTGTGTGTGTGTTTGTGTGTGTGTGTGTGTTATATTATATATATACATATACACGTTTGTGTATGAGTATGTTTATGCTTGTGTTGTGTGTGTGGGTATGTTTATATGTGTGTGTGTGGGTGTTTGCTTGAACTACAAGTGCCACAATCAAGCGGCATGTAAAAGCTGTGCCAACGTCTTCCATAGCAAGCAGAAAAATATATATAAAAATGGTAGGCAGGAGGCATTGGCGGCAACTCTTCGACACAGATTCTTCAACTAAAAGAACCAATATCCAGTTTGCGAAAAACACAAACACACACACACACACACATACCTCAGTACCAATATGGCACGTGAATATTAACATTAGTAATATCATCATCATCATCATCCTCAACATCATTATGAACATCATCACGACCATCATCGACATCATCATCGTCATCATCATCAACAGTATTTCTACTGCTATGTCAATTTACAATAATCTATATTGTTTTTCAGTTACATGTGTGTATGTACATGTATGTGTGTGCTTTATGTGTCTAATGTGTGTGTTTATAGTGTGTGCATATTGTGCTTATTGTTATGATACATAAAGCAATCATTATTATTAATATTATTACATTATTATTATATAATATGCTATAGTGCATTATATAATTTAATATAATGCTATATAATATAGTGTATTATATTACATAATAAACATCATATAATATAGCGTGCGTTATGTAATATCAATTAATGTAATATTGTAATATACTCTCATGTCAAGCCCGCCTCAATTCCATTATTAAGCCCTTATAAGAATGTAACAATAGAGAGAGTGGAGTGCTACCTTCCTGTGTATTTGTCCAAAAGGTGAATGAAGGTGATAAGTCTAATCTAATTGAATACAACTAATTACTCCCAACATGCATCTGTAGACCAGGGAACACAGCCAGCAGAAGATGCTTGCCCTTGATTTTAAGGGTAATTTGGGATCTGTAGGGTTTCCTCCGATTGGTCGTCCTTTCTTAGTGGGGCATATTGTTTCTTTGATTTCTCCATATGTGCTGTTAGGCATGAGTCGGTTTGTCATTAGTGTCCATATTCTTCAGTTTCCATTCTATATAATTCCTTCCCATTTTTATGAGTTATCTTTGTAATATCCCCTCATCCGTTTCCCTTGTGAAACCATTATTATTATTATTATTATTATTATTATTATCATCATCATTGTCTTCTTTCAATTTTTGTTTCTGTTTCTTGCTCAGTGTCTTACCGACACCTAAGAAACTCGCTGTATACTTTCGTAGGACATCGAAATAAAGACACCAGATTGTTCATTTACAAAGTCATGCAATGGCAAAAAAAAAAATGGGGAAGAAAGACAGAGAGAAAAAAGGAATGAAGAAAAGGGAAACAGAAAATTAAGGGGAAAAAGGAAAGAAAATTCACAGCGACGATGCTCTTCTCGATACATGTAACATACCAGTTAATACAATCTCTTGTACTTCCTGTACATATTATTATTATTAAGGTGGTGAGCTGGCAGAATCATTAGCATGTTGGGTGAAATGCTTAGCGATATTTCGTCTACCACTATGTTCTGAGTTCAAATTCCGGGGAGGCCAACTTTGCCTTTCATCCTTTTGGTGGGGCAATTAAATAAGTACCAGTTACGCACTGAGGTCCGTGTAATCAACTTATCCCCTCCCCACAAATTTCAGGCCTTGTGCCTATAATAGAAAGGATTACTATTATTATTATTATTATTGCTATTAACGTGGTGAGCTGGTAGAATCGTTAGCATGCCGGGCAAAATGCTTAGTAGCGTTTCGGTTGTCTTCACGTTCTGAGTTCAAATTCCACCAAGGTCAATTTTGTCTTTTATCCTTTCAGGGTCAATAAATTAAGTACCAGTGAAACACTGTGGTCAATGTAATCAACTAGTCCCCTCCCCCAAATTTCAGGCCTTGTGCTTATAGTAGAAAGGATTATTATTATTATTATTATTATTATTGTGGAGGCGCAATGGCCCAGTGGTTAGGGCAGCAGACTCGCGGTCATAGGATCACGGTTTCGATTCCCAGACCGGGCATTGTGAGTGTTTATTGAGCGAAAACACCTAAAGCTCCACGAGGCTCCGGCAGGGGATGGTGGCGAACCC
>NC_068992.1:49084415-49097558 GCF_001194135.2 Octopus bimaculoides
GTACTCTTCCACCACAACTTTCTCTCACTCTTACTTCTTGTTTCTGTTGTGCCTGTAATTCAAAGGGTCAGCCTTGTCACACTGTGTCACGCTGAATATCCCCCGAGAACTACATTAAGGGTACACGTGTCTGTGGAGTGCTCAGCCACTTGCACGTTAATTTCACGAGCAGGCTGTTCCGTTGATCGGATCAACTGGAACCCTCGACGTCGTAAGTGACAGAATGCCAACAACAAATTATTATTATTATTATTATTATTATTATTATTATTATTAAGGTGATGAGCTGGCAGAATTGTTAGCATGCCAGGAAAAATGCTTAGTGATATTTCATCCCTTTTTACATTCTCAGTTCAAATTCCACTGAAGTCAACTTTGCTTTTTTAGTACCTCTTTAATAGTGCACTCCAACTTATTCAATGTGTCTTGTCTTATGAATGGCTCAGTGACCTCATGGTGCTGATGCTATGAAAAAAAAGGTACCCAGTACCTTCTGTGAAATGGTTGGCATTGGAGAGAGCATCTGGCTGTAGAAATCATGTCATAGCAAACATCAATGCATTTGTTAGTTAACAATAATCAACATTAATAATAGTAATTCATTTTTAAAAACTAACATAAGATTATCATTAGTTAACAGATGTTAATATCAACAACATAGTTAACAGTTGTGACACACCCTGCAACAGTTAACATTATAATTAGTTCACTAAATAACAATTAGTATTATGATTAGTTAATTGAAGTGATGTCTTTACAGTAAACAGTCGCATAAGTTATCATAGTTGAAACAACATAATAGTTAACACTATCATTTGTAACTACAACAGTTAATATTATCATTACTTTGTATAATAATTAACATAATCTTTATTTAACGCAATAATAAGCATTATCATTTGTTAACACACCAGTTAGCATTTTTATTAGTTAAGACAATATTGAACATTATGATTAGTTAACATGATAATTGACATTAGTTAGTAAATTGATACAATTGATATTTGAGTAAACTAATACAATAGTTAACATTATAATTAGTTAACACAATAATAAACATTATCATTCATTAACACAATAGTTAACAATGCCATTACTTAACCAATGATAATGATAATACTATGCTAACACCATAGATAATGTTATCTTTAGTTAACATAACACTATAGCTCTCAGGCACATAAATTAACACAATAGTTAACATAATGTTTAGTTAACACAATAGTCAACATCATAGTTAGTTAACACAACAGTTATAACACCATCATTTAACATAACAATTAGTTAACAGAATAGTTAACATAATCTTTAGTTAACATCTTTAGTTAACACAATACTTGACATTATAATTAGTGAACACAATAGTGAACATAATCATTAGTTAACACAATATTATCAAACAGTTGTATTGATAAACGACAAATCAAAGCTTTATTTTTCATCTATTTTATCAAATGTTTTACAATGTTTTATGTGAATCAAAACAATGTACACTATTATTATTATTGTTGTTGTTGTTGTTGTATTACTGATTTATATGTTGATTGTTATAATTTGTTTTTAGTGGTTCTTGTTTTTTATTCTTGTTGTTTTCTTTAGATTTATCTGTGCATTTCATTTCATTGTTTGGTTTCTTTTTCAGTTCTTGTTTACAATTGCAATCATCATCATTGTTGTTACTGCTGTTGTTGTTGTTGTTATGTTAATGGTGCTGACGGTGGTGACGGTGGTGGTGGCGGCGGTGGTGATGCTAGTGGCTTTGGCATTAATTTTGTTTTTTTGTTGCAATTGCTATCTGTTGATATTCCTGTTTATACTATCATTGTTACTTTGCTTGCTTTTAATTTTGTTGTTGATGATGATGAAGATGATGATGTCATTGTTGTGATTATTGTTGTTGCTGTTGTTGTTGTTGTTTATGTAATCATTGTTGTTGTTTCTGGTGCTGCTTACATTGCTATAGTAGTTGATGAAGATGATGATGATGATAATGATAGTGACGGTGATGGTGGTGGCAGTGATGGTGGTGGTGGTACTGGTGATGGGAGAGGTGTAATTTTCTTATCTTTCTAATCCTATCATTAGGAGCAATTGTTAACACAGTTTTAAAAAAATCACCTATACACACACATACGCGCACATACACACATATACACACACATATATACACATGCACATATACATACAAATATAGATATACAAACACACATGTAAAGATAATGTTCATATACATGTGTGTATATACATGTATATGTGTGTATACACACACACACACACTCTTAAATATATACATACATGCACACTTATGTATAAATTCATACAAATGCACTTTATACCCACATAAAAGTACAAAGCAGACACACATAAACAAATATACACACACATAACCTATGAATCATCCACACACACACATACATTTTCCCTGCAGCCATACTCACATGCACACAAGTACACATGCACATATATATATGCACACACATATAAATGCATACACAAACTCTTTCTCATCATCATCATCATCATCATTATCATCATCACTTTAACATGTTTTCTATGCTAGCATGGGTTGGATGGTTCAACAGGAGATGGAAAACCAGAGGACTGCCTAATGCTCTGATGTCTGCTATGACATGATTTCTACAGCCAGATGCTCTCCCTAATGCTAACCATTTCACAGAATGCACTGGGTACCTTTTTTGTCATGGCATCAACACCATGAGGTCACTGAGCCATTCATAAGACAAGACCCCTCGAATGAGTTAAGGGTGCACTATTAAAGAGGTGGTCTTACACCAGGTATTGTGAAGCCATTAAGCTCTGCAGTAAATTTGGGAGCTGTACCTTTGTGATCCATTCTAACAATTCACATAAGAATCCGACGGTCCCTATCTGAAAGTTTTGGTTTTCTTCTGGAGTTTTGTTTCAACAAGAAGGTTTTTCCCTCTTTCTCAAAGGCTGTCATTACTCTTGAGACAATACTTCTTGATACACCAAACATTTTGGCTGTTTTCATTATGCTAGCGCCTGCCATACGAGCACCAACAATTTGACCTCTTTGAAAGTCCGATAGCTCTGTCATTTTAATGAATTTGAATTACCTTTTTCTTATGATATCTGAAAAGAAACAGCAATTTTAGCAAAACATATTAAGCAACACTAATAACAAATCAAAAAAAACATAAAAATAAACAAGCTTTTGGCGGTTTTATAGATATTTCAAAATTATGATGCTATGATGCTAAGTGTTTCCATTATTTTGTCCAACCCCTGTATGTATATATGCACACCATAATCATCATCATCATCTTCATTTGAACATACACTTTCTCCTGCTTGCATAGGCTGGGTGGAGTTTATTGAAACAGATTTTCAATGACTAGTGACCTTCCTGTCACCAATCCTTACCTAATTGTAATCGAAGAAATATTTCCTGAAGGTCAGACATATGTTCATAGAATATTGGAAATGAATGACATTTGTTTACAACAGGCACACAATGTCAAGACGAGGACACACACACACACATATGTAACAAGCTTCCTTTAGTTCCCATCTATCAAATCCACTCAGAAGAATTTGAATGGCCCAAGGCAATACTAGAAGACACTTGCTAGGGTGCTACGCAGTGGAACTGACGTTTTCTGGTTGTTTGATCAACTAAACTATTTTCATATAAGAGTATAAGTGGCTGAGTATTCCAGGAACATGGATATCTAAAACATAATCCTTCTCAGACTCAGATACAGTATGACAGAGTGTAAAACTATGTAATGGGAAGAGGCAAGATAAATGAAACAAAAATACCAGGATGGAGGTGATACGAGCCAAGCCAGCTCCAAGGAGGAGAGGTTATTACTGGAGGGGAAAAGACATAGATAACAGTTAGTATTGGTGGAAAGACTAGTTAGCATTTGTAGTCATAGTAGATACTATAGTAATATGTATTGTATACTATACAGTAGTCAGTATTATTAGTTATAGTAGTTAGTACTGGTGGTTATAGTTACTAGTTTTGATGGCTATAGTAGTATTGGTGGTCAAAGCCATTAGTAGTGGTGGCTATAATAATTTGTACTGATGGTAATAATAGTTACAATTGGTTAATATAGTAGTTAGTATTAGTGAGAACAGTAGTTAGTATCGATGGCGATTCTACAGTAGTTAGAATTACTAGTTATAGTGTTTAGTATTCATGACTATATCAATCTTGGTGACAAGAGAAGTTAGTATTGGTGGTTATTGGCAGCTATAGTAGTCAGTAATGGTTACTATAGTAGTTTGTATCGGTGGTTATACTAGTTAACATTGGTGGTTATACTAGTTAGTATTGCTGGCTCTTATAGTTACAGCAATTGGTATTGGTGATTACAGTGACTAGTCATTAGATATTATAGTGATTAGTAATAGGTGGTTATAGTAATTAATTAGTATTGGTTATAATAGTTATCATTAGTTGTTAGTCGCAGTAGCTACAATGGTTTGTATTAGAGGCTATAGTAGCTAGTATTGCTGGTTATGGTAGTTAGTATAGTATAGTGTTAGTTGGTATTATTATTATAGTTAGTATTATTAGCTATAGCGGTTAGTATCAATGGTTATCGTTGTTAGTATTATTGGTTATTTTAGTTAGTATTGGTAACTAAAGAAGTTTAGTATTAGTGGCTGTAGTAGTAAGTATCGGTGGTTAGTAATTAATATTGGTTATTATAGTTGTTATTATCAATAGTGAGTTAATATTAGTGGTTATGATTACTATTAGTGACTACAGTAATATTGGTAATTAAAGTAGATAGTGCTTGTGGTTATAGAAGTTAGTATTAGTAGTAGTTACAGTAATTTATATTCATGGTTGTATCAGTACTAATGGTTAATGTAACTAATATTGGTAGTTGAAATAGTTAGTATTAATGGTTAGTATTAATGGTTGCAATAGTTGACTTTGGTGTTTGTAGTAGTTACTGTTGGTTTTGGTTATAGTAGTTACTATTAATACTCGTGGCTACAGTAATTAGTATTCATGGCTTGGCTCTTGTGCGGGTGGCACATGAGATGCACCATTTTGAGCGTGGCCGTTGCCAGTACCGCCTGACTGGCTCCCGTAGGATTTTCGAGTGAGATCGTTGCCAGTGCCCCTGGACTGGCTTGTGCGGGTGGCACATAAAAGACACCATTTCGAGCGTGGCCGTTTTCGTGCGGGTGACACGTAAAAGCACCCACTACACTCTCTGAGTGGTTGGCGTTAGGAAGAGCATCCAGCTGTAGAAACTCTGCCAAATCAGATTGGAGCCTGGTGTTGCCATCCGGTTTCACCAGTCCTCAGTCAAATCGTCCAACCCATGCTAGCATGGAAAGCGGACGTTAAACGATGATGATGATGATTGTAGTCAGTATTGGTGGTTGTAGCAGTTAGTATTGGTGGTTATATTATTATTGCAAGTTACGGTATTTAGTATTAGTATATACGACAGTTGCTCTGTCTCTGATGCGGAAGAATTACTGAGTTCAACTCCCGCCACAGTCAGCTTTGTCATTGATACTTCCCAAGCACATAAAGTAAAATTCCAGTCAGGACTGATTTAATCAGCTATATCTTTTGAGCATTGGGCTTGTCAGAGGCAAAGTGGTTGAGTTTCTTTCGAGCATTGGGCCTCATGGAGGCAAAATGGCCAAGCTTCCGGGCCACATGGAAGCAAAGTGGCTGAGTTCCTTTCCGGCAGGCCTCACTGATGCAAGGTGGCGGAGTTCCTTTCGAATAGGCCTCATGGCGGCAAGATGGCTGAATTCCTTTTGAGCATTGAGCCTCATGGAGGCAAAGTAGTTGAGCTCCTTTCGAGTTTTGGGCCTCACGGAGGCAATGAGCAAGACCTTTGGCATTATGTCGTGCTTGAGAATAAGACTCAAGCCATGCAAAATTGCAGTCATGGCAGATACCGGTGTCACGCAAATGGCACCTGTGCCAGTGACACGTAAAAGCACTCATTACACTCTCAGAGTGGTTGGTGTGAGGAAGAGCATCCAGCCATGGAAAACCATGCCAAATCAGACTGGATCCTGGGGCAGCCTTCCAACGTGCCAGCCCAGTCAAACCCATGCCAGCATGGACAACGGATGCTAAATGATGATAATGATGATGATCCTCACCAAACATGTACAACTATAAGCCCTTCACCAAAATGCGTTGCCCAATGCCCTTCCCTTAAAATGTGTTGCTATGTGCTCCTTCCTAAAGATGTGTAGTTATGTGACCTTCCACCAAAATATGCTACTGTATGTTCCACCCAAATATGCTACTGTATGTTCCACCCTCAAACGTGTGGCTATTTGTTTATGTTTCAAACCAGAATCGTTCATTATAAGATCAATGAATTAGCAGAATCATTGAAGCATCACCACTGTCGTTTAACATCTGGCTTCCATGCTGATATGGGTCGGAAGATATGACAGGAGCTGGCAAACTGGAGAGCAGCACCAGGTTCCATTGTCTGCTTTGACTTGGTTCCTATGGCCGGATGCCTTTCCTAATGCCAACTGCTTTATACAGTGTACTAGGTGTTTTTTTTTATGTGGCACCAGCTCTGGTGCTTTTTACATGGCACCAACACCAGCAGGGTGACCGAGAAAATTGCAAAACAAAGACCTCCTCAGCTGAGAGTGGAATTGAGTGGAATTGAGTGGAACTGTGGGAAGTGACTTTGTAACAGGTGAAAGGTTAGAGTATAATAGAGGGATAAAGATAGGTGTCTTACTGTGGAGGAGATATTTGGCTACCCCAGTAGGGAAAGAGAGGAAAGGAAGGAGAGTTGGAGAGAAAATTAGAGAGAAAGATAGAGATAGTTAGAGAGACAAAGAGAGCAGTTAATCAAATATAGTCTTGTCCCTTTATGTTCTTGGATCAAATTCTTCAATGATCAACTTTTCATTCCATCATTCTGAGATTAATAAAATAAATACCAGGAGAGAGAGGAGTCACTTTATAGCCTTCTTCCAATGCCAAATTATTAACTCTTCTCATTTAAGTATGATTTGCCAAAGTTTACATAGAAAGGAGATATGGTTCTGTACGATGCCCATGTCTTTCCCAAGGGTACATCTAATGGAAATCAAATGAAATTACTCCATTCCCAGCTTGGAATGGAAATTTGTACACCTGTAGACATGATTTGCCAAAACTTGTATAACTAGTCATGTAGGCGCAGGTGTGGCTGTGTGGTAAGAAGTTTGTTTTCCAACCACATGGTGCCAGATTCAATCTCACTGCATGGCACTGTGGGCGAGTGTCTTCTACAATTTATTGCATAGGAGCCAACCAAAGCCTTGTAAGTGGATTTGGCAGACGGAAACTGAAAGAAGACTGCTGTGTATATGTGTGTGTCTTTGCATCTGGGTTTGTCCCCCACCACTGCTTGACAATTATTGTTGGTGTGTTTACATTCCCATAACTTTGCAGTTCAGCAAAAGAGAACCAATAGAATAAGTACCAGGGACGAAGGGAGAGAGAAGTTGATCATATCAATTGCAGTACTTATTTTATCGACCCTGAAAGTTGAACCAAGTGCATAAAGATGGATGAAATGCTTACTAAGCATTTTTCCCAGTGTGCTAACCATTCTACCAGCTCACCACCTTATCATCATTTAATAATAATAATAATAACAACAACAATAATAACAATAATAATAATAATGGCTGACGATATGTGCATCTCTCATCATGAGCAGAAGTGGTGGGGGAGCATCATAGCCATGTGTTGAGAGGAATTCTTTGGGGTTTGAATAATTCACCTTTGGAAATATGGGTGTATTGTTCAACATCCTTAAACAGACCTTATTCAGGGACCTTTTGAGCGAGATGGGCTACTCGACCTGAAGAAAATTCTAACTAGGCCCCCACCTGCGAGGTCTTGCGCTGTTTATCTTGATATGAGATCATCATGTCGTGCACATGTGCCTGGGGTACCCTTATCAGACGGGTAGTCATGATGGGTATACTGGGCTTCATATATTTTACCCCAGTGTCACTTTGATGACATGTACTGTTCTCTCACTCAATAATAATAATAATGGTTTCAAATAATGGTTTCAAATTTTGGCACAAGGCCAGCAGCTTTAGGAGAAAGGGTAAGTCAACATCATCAACCATCGTATTTCACTGGTACTTATTTGATTGACTTTGAAATAACAAAAGGTAAAGCTAACCTCAAACTCAGAATGTATAGACAGACCAAATGCTACTAAGCATTTTGCAGGAGTGTGCTGCCACCTTAAACAACAGCAGCAGCAGCAGCAGCAACAACAACTACTACTACATCAAAATCACAACTCCTCATTAATGGAAGAATGTCTCAATAAAAAATATTCAGGGCCCCAATAACAGTTCCTCAAATTTAGATTAAATATTTCATTGTATGGGGCTCATATTTCCTTGTTCTAGAATGTGATTAAGCTGAATAAAGTCAGACCAAGAGACATTTTAAAACTTTCTTTATCATTTATTAAAACAAAGTGTACAGACAATCGGTAAAAATTTCTTTGAAAGTATCGATTGCATTTTCAAACCATTTTTCCTTTAGATTTCTTAAATTTGTTTTTCAGATTCTGAAAGAAAAATACATAAATCTATAAATATTTTACCACATCCAAAACAGAAGCAGAAATTGATTTATCAAATTATTTTTAATTATTTTTTTTTTAATGATACTGTTTTACACACAGACACACACACACATATACATTACACATATGCACACTTCACAAATAAAAATATAACATCATCAGTTTGCATATACCTTTCTATGGTAGCACAGAAAAGCACACAAATATGCACACAAAAATTCAGACATATATACGTAGGAAGTTTGGCACCCATGCCAACGTCATCTCCTTCACTGGACACGAAACTCAGCTTGCGAAGACCTGATGGGGCAAGCGAAATCGTGATGGCACCTGTGCCCAGCATCGCCTTCCTGGCACTTGTGCCCGTGGCACGTGTAAAGACATTCGAGCGAGATCGTTGCCAATGCCGCTGGACTGGCTCCTGTGCAGGTGGCACGTAAAATACACCATTTTGAACGTGGTCGTTGCCAGTACCACCTGACTGGCCTTCGTGCCGGTGGCACATAAAATCACCCACTACACTCTCGGAGTGGTTGGCATTAGGAAGGGCATCCAGCTGTAGAAACTCTGCCAAATCAGATTGGAGCCTGGTGCAGCCATCTGGTTCACCAGTCCTCAGTCAAATCGTCCAACCCGTGCTAGCATGGAAAGCAGACGTTAAACGATGATGATGACGTAGTCTTTCTACAAAGAAGTTCCCTTACTGGTCAATATTGCTACATAGAAGCTCTCTCACTGGTCAGTGTTGCTACACAGCATTGTCTCAGTATTAGTACAAAACAAAAAGAACAAACGGAGAAACTACCAATCATAGTACTTTACCTTTTTGCTCTGTTTGAGCAGTTTCTCTGATAATCTTCCTCCAAAAGTACCAGTTGCTATTGGAAACAAGGGAGAAAATAGTTTAGACTTTAGATGGCTGCCAATACTGCTTGTAAGATCATGAAGAATTTTAAACAGATTTCTACACTGTTTGACAATAATGAGTATGGTGCAATGAACTACTGGAGTCAAAGGAATTTCAACAACTATTCCGCTTCCCACCCAACACCTCAAAACTACTGACCTTGTGCCTAAATCAAAAGCCATTACTATTATTACAATTATTATTATTACTATTATTATTATCATTATTAGAGCGGTGAGCTGGCAAAATTGTTAGTGCACCAAGCAAAATCCTTAGCAGCATTTGGTCGGTCTTTATTATTATTATTCTCCCGACAAGGTTGCATTTGCCTTTCATTTTTGGGGGGATCGATAAAATAAGTACCAGTTGCACACTGGGGGTCGATTTAATCAATTACCTCCCTCCCACAAAACTTTAGGTTTTGTGCCTGCAAAAAAAGGGGATTATCATTATTACTCACCACTAAACATCTTGAGATTAACATCGTCATAGTTGAAGGGATTAATATCAGTGAGATTTTTCTTGCCAAATCTACCAGGTTCCGTACTGACGTCCATACTTGGAGATATCTTCTCTTCAATTATTTCTACATCAGAATTTTCGGAATCACTGATTTCTACTGTTTCAATAGTGTTCTCTGGCACCATCATTTTCATCTTTTTCCGTTCCTCTTCCATCCTGACCATCTTTTTCATGAGTTTCTTCTTCAAAGGTGGCTGGAACAATGAGAAATAAAACTGTCAATATTCACTTAACAACAATAACATCATCGTCATCATTTAACATCCATTTTCCATGCTGGCATGGGTTGGACAGTTTAACAGAAAATTGGTAAGCCGGGGAGTTGCACCAGGTTCCAATCTGATTTGGCATGGTCTCTATGGCTGGACGCCCTTCCTAACACCAACCACTCCAAGAATGTAGTGAGAGCTTTTTACATACCACCAGCACAGGTGCCAATTATGAAACACCGGCATCGGGCATGACTACAATCTCACTTGGCTTGCCAAAGGTCTCGGTCACTTGTCACTGCCTCGATGAGGCGCAATGTTTGAAGGGTGCTTTTTATGTGCCACCAGCATGGGTGCCAATTACGTAACATTGGCATCAGCCACGACTATGACGATTTCACTTGGCTTGATGGATCATCTCAAGCACGGCATATTGCCCAATTTTCGAAGGGAGCTTTTTATGTGCCACCGAGGTGAACTTTGCTTTTTAAACCCCAGGACATCTCAAACCTGTTCGTCCATGAGGAAATATTACTGTGGATGAAAACAGGTGAGAATTGGTTATGGAAAGAGAATCTAGATGTAGAAAAAAAAAAACCCAGCTCCAACAAATTTCATGGGACTCATGCATACATGGAAAACCAGATTTTAAAACAATGATAAAGGTGGTAGTAGCAGTGTATGTGGAACTACATTATCTGATGTATACTCCCTTGTGGGGTTTTTTTTTGGGGGGGGGGATACGGAATAGCTGAGTTGGTAGCTATTTCCAACAGATCAAGTAACCACTACTGAGTAATCTGTATACCCAGTACCCCGTCCTACCACAATCCAATTGGTATACCTATTCCTATCACTAAACCACTCAACTTGTTTTGTCTTCAGTCAAGTAAACTACAAAAAGCAGAGTTACGTACCTTACTTTGTCACATGACAATGTGTTCACTCTACAGTAGGAATTCTCATTTTTTATCTACGGACCCCTTTGGTTACTATTTTATTCTGATGGACCCCTCCCCAACCATTCGATGTTTAAAAACTAATTCTATGGATGCTTCTTTCAAAGTTCCTATTTTGTTATTCACACATTAACTTCTCTGGGTTGAACACTGTAAAACACTTAGAGAAAAACCAGCTGTTCCTTGCAATCTAAAGCAAAACTTTTTTTCAAGGACCCTTAATAAATACTGTGGATCCCTAATTTACTATTTTGCTTGCATGGACCCGGGTCATATAGGCCCCAGTTGAGAACCACTGTGCTACGGTCTGAATGTAGTCCAAAACTATTCTATCTTTGCTTTTCATTTTGAATTTTATGTTTGAGCTGTTTTATGGAAGTTGGGATGAGCGGATATCATCATCATTTAACATCTATTGTCCATGCTGGCATCTGTTGGATGGTTTGACCAGGGCTGGCAAGCTGGGGAGCTGCACCAGACTCTAGTCTGATTTGGGATGGTCTCTACGGCTGGATGCTCTTCCTGATGCAAACCACTTTACAGAATGTGCTGGGTGCTTTTACATGGGCACTTTTATGTGGCACCGCACAGGCACTTTTACATGGCTTTACACCACCAGAAGGATCAGTCTTAACACTTCTGCTGCGGGAGGTGAGTCTTAGAAAAACTGAAGGGCTGCCAGTGTGTGAATCGGAGAGAGGAATATGGTGAATAACATCATAATTAACTAATCTTCCTGTATTTTCTTTTACCCAAAACCAAGAACTTCTCAGCACCCATCTCGTATACCTTACCCTGAAAGACAGAGGAATAATTTCTCCAGGTACTTCTTGTGGACTTTCATCATTTACAGACATTTCTGTTTCTGCAAATAAAACAAATAACATCAACAACAAATAACAAACAAGACTCAACTAGTAAATTTGTAAGGAATGGAGAATCTCAAAGTAAATAAAGCAATAAATGATATCAAGTAAATATAGAACTGAAACAATCCCGAAAGAGGCAGAGACTGCAATTAAATGACACTTATCAAACTAGATATTTTTTTTGGAGGGGGAGGGTTGTTTTTACTTGTTTCAGTCATTAGACTGTGGCCATGCTGGGGCACCGCCTTGAAGAATTTTCAGTCGAATGACTCCTCGAGCCCAGTACTTACTCTGTTAGTCTCTTTTGCAGAACTACTAAGTTACAAGGATGTAAACATACTAACACCAGTTGTCAAACTGTGGAGGGGAACAAAAACACACACATATATATACGACAGGCTTCTTTCAGTTTCCATCTACCAAATCCACTCACAAGGCTTTGGTAGGCCTGAGGCTACAGAAGACACTTGTCCAAGGTACCATGCAATGGAACTGAACCCAGAACCATACGGTTAGGAAGCAAGTTTCTTATCACACACACACACATATAGTGCAGGAGTGTATACATATGCATACACCCACACATCACCACCACCACCATTTTTACATCCAATTTTCCTTGCTGACAGGAGTTGGAGGCACATCGTAGCTCAGTTCAGTGTATATCTGAAGTTACTGTCCACCAAGATACATCAGGGCCCATGTCTTGCTCACAAATTCTATTTTGGGGCTTGATGCCCTTCCTATCCTAGATCATTGCTTGCCCCTTATCATGGACCCAGCACTAGAGAGGTTCACTAAGAAGTCCTCTCTACTCATTTCCCATTTGTTTGTTTGCCATCATCAGACCATTCTTTCATCCGCAGTTAGCCTAAAGAGAGACCTCCCTTCCACATGTTGTCTTCATATATCTAGGCATAGGAGTGGCTGTGTGGTAAGTAGCTTGCTTACCAACCACATGGTCCCGGGTTCAGTCCCACTGCGTAGCACCTTGGGCAAGTGTCTTCTACTATAGCCTCGGGCCGACCAAAGCCTTGTGAGTGGAAACTGAAAGAAGCCTGTCGT
>NC_068992.1:49098823-49099721 GCF_001194135.2 Octopus bimaculoides
GGCTCTTGTGCGGGTGGCACATAAAAGACACCATTTCGAGCGTGGCCGTTTTCGTGCGGGTGACACGTAAAAGCACCCACTACACTCTCTGAGTGGTTGGCGTTAGGAAGGGCATCCAGCTGTAGAAACTCTGCCAAATTAGATTGGAGCCTGGTGTTGCCATCCGGTTTCACCAGTCCTCAGTCAAATCGTCCAACCCATGCTAGCATGGAAAGCAGACGTTAAACGATGATGATGATATTGGTACATATTTTATCAATGCTGGGAGAATTAAATAGCAAAGTAAATTTCCGTAAGTACTGTCCATTAACCTATTATCACAAGTGAAATTGCAATTAAATACTGCTAAACATCTAATTAGCACTTTACTAATTACTAATTATCAATTAAACTGTGTATTTTCCAACATTTTCTAAATTAAAATGTTTGTGTGCTGTTAGGTGTGTTCTGTTGATGTCATTGTTTAACCGCAGGTCAGTCATCAATGAGCAAACCTATGATCAAAAAGCATTTGCTAGTGCTTGAGTCAGTCTCAAATGTAATGGAAAATAGGTCAGTTTCAAAACATTGATGTCCAGGTCACAAAAACAAAGATTGAAGGGAATATTGGTCATTTGCTTTGGTTTCTCGATAGAAGCAAATAGGAAATAACACTTACTGACCAAAGACAAAAAAAAAGGGAAAAATTTTGTTAGTCTAGCTGAGAACAGGGGAAGACAACTGCACTATTTTAGTTATCAAACTTGGATTTTTGGTTCATGTGACCTTTGATGCATATCATCATGTACATAAATTTTAAGTCAAACACATCAATGTCCCTGATCTAGGAATGGAGACAAGTTGTATTTTCTCCAACTTTGAATATGAAGTGGTGGTTTTTATTACCTTCCCTTATATT
>NC_068992.1:49099901-49115531 GCF_001194135.2 Octopus bimaculoides
GATGTTGATTCTGAACAAATCTGTGAAACCTTTTTCTTCGGTTTTTGTTTCTTTAAAAGTTTCCAGTGTTTCTATAGAAAGGAAATGTAAATAAATATATATATATATATATATATATATATATATAAAGCTTTTTAGTCATGTGATGCATATGGATGAGGACAGATGCATAAAGAAGTGCCAAGCTCTAACTGCGGAGGGTATCTGTGGAAGGGGTAGACCAGGAAGATGTGGGAAAGGACACTGGATCACACTGAAGAAATGACAAGGGATCAGGAGATGGGACAATTTGCTGTACTTGATAAGACACATCAAGCTAAGTAAACTCACTGTCTTCCACATATACAGGCTTGTCCTTTCAGGTGTGAGTGCCACCTGTGCTGGTGTTGCTTTAACACACCTGTGCCAGTGCAGCATAAACGCACCCATGCCGGTGGCAGGTAAAAAGCACCCAGTACACTCTGTTAAGTAGTTGGCTTTAGGAAGGGCATCCAGCCATAGAAACCATGTCACAACAGACAGTTGGAGTCAGACAGCTTCCTGCTAGCCAGCTCCATGTGAAACTGTCCAACCGATGCCAGCATGGAAAGATGATGATGATGAAAGCATTAACATAAACAAACAAAAGGTAAAACAAGCCATTTAGGCAGCCTCCTATGAGGACAACTGGCTGGCTTAAAATGGTAGACAAATCTAGCTCAATACCTTTAAAAAAGGACACTTTGTGTAATGTAGTTATAGATACACAATGCCTGAATCATGCGGAACATTTGATAAGTTGAACAATAAACCCCTTTACTGAGTCCCTTATTGCTTCAATTTCTTTTTTATTTGCTGGGTGGAGGAAGGAGCAGGCCCCCTAAGATTGGCTAAATTTATGCCCTTAATGTTTCTTTTGAACCCTTATAAGTCAATACCTGCAGGAGAGATAAGAACAAGGGGGGGAATGCAGTCCAGTCAGAGAATCAAATCCACAATCTAACGATTGCGAATGCCACAGCCCAACTACTAGGCCACGCACCTTCACAGTGAGAAGAAATAAATCATAGATTTCTCAGACAGCTTGCTGGTACCTTACCAACTTCACTATCCAAACTCTCTTGTGACATGGCCAACACATGATATTCTGAGGAGGATTTGATCAAATTCTGCATTGTTAAACGTTGGTAGTGAACCCAGATCCATGTGGTTGGGAAGCAAGCTTCCTACCATACAGCCACGCCAGTGTCTATGTGTATATAAATAAAATATGCATGTACATATATATATATATATATGTGTATACATATATGTATACACGTGTACATATACATGTGTGTATATATAAAAAAAAAAAAACATGAAAGAAAACACTGACCTCAATTTCAACATCTGTAGATTTGCTATTTTCTTCCTCACTTTGATTAACAGGAAAGAACTAAAAAAAAGAAACACAAAACAATGATATAAACATATTCCAGAAAATAGCAAGAATGTCTTTGTTCCAAAATTTTAGCGGCCATCTCTGTAATGTCTGCTAGTTCACTATAACCAAAGCCTCACGGATAAATGTCTCAAAGACTATAATGATTTCACACAAAAACAAATGTTAAATAGGTTTTGAAACTTCAAAGAAACAGCATCATGTTGACTTCAGTTTCACAATGTTTTGCCTTTTTGCCATTCTTGTTCTAAATGACAGCGACTGTGATAGCAGTTGTTTAGCCCCAGGCAGCCTTCATCCAGTAGACTTCTGACTAAAGCTGTTCCAACCATGATCTTATCATTTTTCAATCATCGTATACCACTACACCCAAGTCTGCTCTGGTTCAGGGAGGTCGTAACTGCCACTAGCAAGAGATGGTCCTATAGCTTAGATATACAACACTCAGATGAGAGCCGGTCTTTACAAAAGTGTCAGACAGGCCCACTGCTGTATGGACATGTCCTAATGTTATGTGAACCAGTGCCCCCACCGCACCCACCATGCCAAGGGTTAAATGGGTCCTGTACTTCAAGGATAAGAAGTCTGGAAAGCAAGAGACTATCAAAGTAAACTTTAAATAAGCTAGCAGAAAGTAACAAGAAACCACTGCTGTATGTTACTCAGCAAAATCATGAATTTCCTGGCTTTGGCATGGAAGCCCACAATCATCAATGGCTGTAGGCAAGGCACATGAAAAGTGAGTGTATCAAGAACTACATTATCCAGTGTATCTTTCATTCTTTCCTAATTTAAGACTAGATTGTAATTTGGGGAAATATGTTTCTCATCATTATTTATGAACAATAGCATCATTGGTTATGGATCATTGGTTCACAGCACTTGTGATCATTGGTTCACATACACAAGGGAGCATATGTAACAGGGTGCTGAACAAATATAACAATGGATTTTGTTTAACAAACACTGTCTTTATAGACTTTCTCAGATGACAATTTCAATATTAAAAAAATTCTTCTATTTGAGCTCTCTCTGAAGACTAAATATGCCACTGGCCATTCTGTTGCATCACAGAGATAAAGCCAGACGGCCTTATTATGGTGGATGAGCTTGCCAAGGGCATGAATATCTAAAAGTTGAGGAGGGTTTAGCTTTGTGTGATAACTGATTTAATGATGTTGATTAGAGAGGGGACCAGTGATTACAGCAGATTAGCCTCTATTGCGTGCACAACATATTTTACATTGTGAACTGGATTACCTTTTATAGAAATGGGAGATGGTGGTGGTGGTGATGATGATGATGACACTGATGACACAAAAGACATCTACAGTAACTTACCATAGTAAAAGGGCTCTTAAAAGATTCCTTAAGATCTGCAGCAAAATTTTTATTCTGAGAATTTTTCTGCAAAATTGAAAAATATTTATGAAATTATTTAATCTGGGTAGAAAAGATAAAGATATACAAGCTGTACTGGTATATGTTAATGCATGGTATACAGACGTGTTTATTAGCAAGTGGTAGTGTGGACAAGTGTGTGTTAGCATGAAGTATAGAACATGTACAAGAGTGTGTTAACATGTGGCACTGCATAGTAATGTATAATAGCAAGTACTCATGTGTGTTGGCATGTACAAGTGTTAGCATCCTACAGAACAGTCTATAATTATCAAAGCTTTCTACAATTAAACCCACCTTGAGACTCCAATAAATAAAAATAATCTTTTATCCTTTGTTACATTCATTTGACTGTAGCCATGTTGGGGCACCACTTTGAAGGACTTTAGTCAAACAAATCGACCCCAGGACTTATTTTTAAGCCTAATACTTATTCTATCAGTCTCTTTTGCTAAACTTTTAAGTTACGGGGACATAAACACACCAACACCGGCTGTCAAGCAGTGATGAGAGGACAAACACAGGCACAAAGACACAGACACACACATATATATACAAGGGGCTTATTCCAGTTTCCGTCTACCAAATCTACTAAAAAGGCTTTGGTCAGCCCGAGGCTATATTAGAAAACACTTGCCCGAAGTACCACACAGTATAACTGAACCCAGAACCATGTGGTTGGGAAATCTCAATACAACTGACCATACTCAGTGCCCATGACAAGTACTAGTTGTGTGAGAGTCAGTGCTAGTGACTAGTCATTCCCTACCTATAAAAACTAGCTGTATGACAGTCTGTACTACTAGTTACATTTAGTCCTTACACCTACAAAAACTAGTTTTGTAGTGAATGAAATACTAGAGGGGTCAGGGCTACTGACTATGTTAAGTACCACACAACAGAAACTAGTTTTATAGGGCTCAATACTATTGACTAGTCAGTCCCTTGCAACAAAAAATAATTATACAAGGGTCAGTACTAATGACTCCACCCACAAAAACTAGATTTATAGGGATCAATGTTGTTGACTATAGTCAGTCCCTTGCTATAAAAACTTAATTGTATAAGGGTCAGTATCACTGACCCCTAGCTATAAAAACTAGTTTTGAAGGGATCAGTACTGTTGACTAGTTAGTCCCTTAGCACACCCCACAGAAACTAGTTATGTGGGAGGACCCAAAAAAGAAAACACAAAAGTGATGTATCAATAATAAAATAGTTGTATATTTACCACTGAGAACCAGTCAAATGCCGAAAGTAAGGGATGTTCTTTAAGATTCATGATAGAATTATCAGAAAGTTCAGCACCATTTAATTTGTTGGCCATCAGAGTATCTTCGAAATTGTCTTTAAATACAAGTCATCATAATATATTAATCATCATCATAAACAACATTATCATCATCAACAACACAGAGCAATAAAATGGCAAAAACAAACCCAATCAAATGTATCCCCTCCCAGTAGATTTGTGGCCTTGTACCAATTTGACTTCAGGCTAATGTGACCACAAAGCAAAGGAACCTTCTGTCAATGTGGCCATGTGCCAATGTTAGAAAATGATAGCAAACACAGCAGTAGATGGTGGATAAAAACTGATGCAGCACCAAATGAAATACCTCACATGTTTTGATAATGTCCCTTTACATTCCAGCCAACTTCAAATCTCACTAGAGCTGATTTACATTTTCATCTGTTCAGAGTATATAAAAGAAATAACAGCTATACACTAGGAACTGGTTAAACTAACACACCTCTACTCCAAAACGTGTTACTTTGTACCTATATTAAGCTATCATCTGAACTTACTAAATCTTTATTTCAACAGCTTACTGTGTAGAGTCACAAATGAACAAGGTACATAACTCCAGTCACTCCTGTCTAATATCAACTGCAGTGTAACAATACCTCCTACAGGGGAAGCATCAACAAGGTTATTAGAGGTCATATATAATTCAATAGGGAGAGGTGTCCTGAAGGGAAAGACATGGGCAAACAGACAAATCCAACGAAAATAAAGATGGTGATGAATAAAACGCAGAGCAAAAATGAAATGACATTACCTGATTCATTATCTTTGTTATTGATTTGATGAGATAAATCATGAGGATATTCTAAAAGTTTGTTCATATCGTACTTTGGGTCGATGGAAACAGAGTCTTTCTTCTCAGGAACAACGCCACGTTGCTGTAAATATTAGAGCATTATAATTAATAGCAGTAATACTGGTTTCAAATTTTGGCACAAGGCCAGCAAGTTTGGAGTGGGGAAGTCAATTAAATTGGCCCCAGTGCTCAACTGGTACTAATTCTATCAACTTAGAAAGGATGAAAGGCACAGATCATAAAGATGTGCTAATGATTCTGTCAGCTCGTTACCCAATTAATCATAATAATATCAGTTTGTCAAATTCCTTTACAGATATATTTTTATCAGTGGGGGCACTTACATTTATTAGTCTACAACCATTTTCTTCCCTGCCTTTAATAATTATATCTGGTTGATTATTATTTTTATTATTATTATTATTATTATTATTAAGGTGGGGAGCTAGTAGAATTGTTAGCATACCCGCTGAAATGCTTAGCGGGATTTCATCCATCATTACAGTCTGAGCTCAAATCTCACAAAGGTTAACTTTGCCTTTCATCCTTTCAGGTTGATAAAATAAGTACCAGTTGAGCACTGGGGTCGATGTCAACTAGCATGCCTTGTGCCTATAGTACAAAGGATTATTATTATCATCATTATTATTAAGATGACAGAATCATTAGTACACCAGGCAAAATGCTTAGTGGCATTTTGTCCATCTTTATGTTCTGAGTTCAAATTTTGCTGAGGTTGACTTTGCCTTTCATCTTACAGAGTTGAGCACTGGAGTCGATGTAATTGACTATCCCTAAAAATTTCAGGTCTTGTGCCTATAGTAGAAAGGATTATTATTATTATTATTATTACGCCCACCTACACCTGAAGATGTAAATCTATGTTGGCACATGGAGGCTGGTTGCTCCAATTCTCCATAAGCAGATATTTCCATACTTTGGAACAATCTTCATTGTATATTTAATACAGTATATTTAATACAGTACCAATTTAACTTGTCAATGATAAAAATACGAGAGTGGAGTCTGTATTACATTTGTCAGTCAGACAAACTGGAGAAAGCTCTTATGTACCTCGGTCAGTGCCACAATAAGTTACAAACTTACAGCTATCTGGTGAATGATTTGGTACTTTCATTTCACCCAACCCCCAAAAACCAGTCAGCTCAGTCCTTTTAAGCCTCAACACATTCCCAAAACAAACACAAGTACTTATTTACCTTCACGATAGTAATATCTCTTGCTTCTAGAATATATCCGTGAATTTCTTGTAAATACTGACGAATCAGAGGTGGTATTGGGTTGCAACAAGCTAAGACACCTTGTCGTTCCCTTGGTAGAATCTCTGCAATTTGTAGCAGCATATGATTAGGGAGAACATAACTGGAAAAGAACAAAAAGAAAGAAAAAAAAGAAAAATAATAATAATAATAATAATAATAATAATACTAGCAATTGTTTCTAACTAAAGCATGAGGTCTGAATTTTATTAGGAGGGGTTAATCAATTGTATCAACTCAAATGCTCAAAACAGGTCCTTATTCTTTTATTTTGAGACCCAGGAAGATATGGGAGAAAGTACTGAAGGATAACTTCAGAACACTGAACCTTTTGGACAAGATATCAAAGGACTGAGATGCCTGGCACCTTGCTGTACCCAAGAAAACCTGTCCTCCACAGTAGAAGTGTTAAGGCCATATCCCCTGGTGAAGAGTAGTGGCCTGCAAGAGTCCTTTGCTGGTGCCATGTAAAAAGCACTCATACCAGTGGCATGTAAAAAGCACCCAGCACACACTGAGAAGTGGCTAACATTAGGAAGGGCATCCAGCTGTAGAAACCAAACCAAATCAGACTGGAACCTGGTGCAGCTCCTTAGCTTACCAGCTCTGATCAAACCATTCAACCCATTCCAGCATAGAAAGATGATGATGATGATGATGATGATGATGACAGAGACAGGTTTTTTTATGACTGTACAGAAGAGCTATCATAGTTGTAGAGTGGTGTGTAGGAAGGTTGGGAAATAGGGAACCTTGCAAGCTGCATGATATATATAAGGGTGTCTTTTTGCTTAAATATAAAAATACAGCACAAAAACTAAGGTAGAGTGCTGATCAAATGTTATTAATACAGCCATTAGGTTTTGCCTGTGACCAAAGTACATAGCTCTAACTTGCTTCATCTTTATCATGACTGACAACAAACCAGGGTCCAACCTCTACTTTATGACCGAGTGGTCAGTGGTGGAGAGGGTAATCTAGCTGTGGAAAAAAACTCAACTGATCCAACTTAAAACAATCAGGTTATAAAAAGTCAATGGGAAAACATAAATGTAAAATAGGGAAAAGAATTGTAGAGAAAAGAAAACTGGGTTTTACTTCAAGCTTTCATCTTGATTTCGTGCTGTCTTCTCTCTCCAAGAATACATCTTCTTCAAGGCAAACATCTGTTGAGAGTTGAAGGTTTTACGACTTTTTCTGTACAACACTTGATGTGATTCATCATTATAAATTGGCTTCGTGTAAACCTGAAATGAAGATTTTCGAATTCAATGGCTTCAGATCAATCTGTGATTAGCCTCCATCATCATCATCATCATCATCGTTTAACGTCCGCTTTCCATGCTAGCATGGGTTGGACGATTTGACTGAGGACTGGTGAAACCGGATGGCAACACCAGGCTCCAGTCTAATTTGTCAGAGTTTCTACAGCTGGATGCCCTTCCTAACGCCAACCACTCAGAGAGTGTAGTGGGTGCTTTTACGCGTCACCCGCACGAAAACGGCCACGCTCGAAATGGTGTCTTTTATGTGCCACCCGCACAAGCCAGTCCAGGGGCACTGGCAACGATCTCGCTCGAAAATCCTACGAGAGCCAGTCAGGCGGTACTGGCAACGGCCACGCTCAAAATGGTGCATCCGGTTGCACCAGTCCTCAGTCAAATCGTCCAACCCATGCTAGCATGGAAAGCGGACGTTAAACGATGATGATGATGATATGATGACGTTGATTATCATTATCATTATCATTGAGAGAGAGTAGTGCAAGCCATCAAATATACAAATATACAAAGCTCAATATACCCATCATGACTACCAATCAGATAAAGGTACACTAGGCACATGCATCACAACCATATGTGCGGGACATGGTGATCTCATATCAAGATATAAAGTGCATGACCTTGCAGGTGGGGCCCAGTTACAATTTTCTTCAGGATGAGTAGCCCACCTTACTCAAAAGGTCCCAGAATAAGAGTTGTTAAGGATGTTGAATGAAACACCCATGTTTCCAGGGGTGAATTATCCAAACCCCAAAGAGTTCTTTTCAACACATGGCAATGATGCTCCCCTGCTACGTCTGCTCATGATCAGAAAGGCACATATCATCAGCCACCAAGGGACATGCTCAACTGGTTAAGTTCAAGCAACTGACAAGCAAATCTGTGGTATTGAGCAGAATATTTGCTGTAGCCCATCTTTTATACCAAAACAAAACAACATTACTACTACTACTACTACTACTACTACTACTACTGACATCATGGCTGGCCAATCTTCAAGATTAGTGTTATCTTGTCCAATATGCCACTTTTTTACGATGGTAGGGTGAAGTTTGAAGATTTGGCTGCTATTTTTAACAAACTGAGTTACCACACAGAGGATTCCCCTCCCCCCCACTCCATATCAGCTCCAACAAAGATTAATTATATCCACTATGACCTCTTCTCCCATCACATTTATGTCATTGAGACAAAGTTCAAAACCTTTAGGTCAGATATTAACCAAAAACGTTTTCCCAACAGAATCTATAAGAAACCTAAACTTTTCAAAGTCTGAAAACAAATATCAAACTCAAAAGAAATAACAACTTACCTTTTTACATATCTCTGTACTCCTCTGTAAAACAGCCTTTAGTAAGTTCTTATTCAGGTTACCTTTCTCAATGAGCTCATTCTTCATACAATTATAAATATACAGTAAATAATGTGTGTCTTCACGGGCATAGTTAATTAAAACATCAGGAAGAGGCCTAGAAAAAGAGAACAGTTATACTGATAAATATTATGATTATTAGTTACATTTCCACACAACAATCCTCATCATTATTATTATTATTATTATTTAGGTGGTGAGCTGGCAGAATTGTTAGCATGCTGGATGAAATGCTTAGCGGCATTTTGCCTGTTGCTACGTTCTGAGTTCAAATTTCACTGAGGTCGATGATGTTTAGCGCTATTTCTTCCATTTCTTTGCCTGTCTATGTGAAAACAAAGTATAGAGGATTAGAAGAAACATTAGAGAATCAGCCAAATTTAGTCCACTGCTCTACCATTTCTACCACTCTACCACCAAATCAACATGTCATCATCACACTGTATTATATGACATTAACCCTTTTCGTACCAACCTGCCTGAGATTGCCTCTGCTTCTATGATAAATCCTTCCTGTTTTAAAGTGATTTAAAGTAAGGTCTTTCACGTTAAATGTTTCAAATAACAGCTTAATAATGACAAAGTTATTTTACTAAATTCTTTCATCATCATCATATGAACATCCACTTTTCCATTCTTGCATGGATCAGATGGTGCTCACTGAGGCAGATTTTCTAAGGAGAGGTGCCCTTCCTGTCACCAACCCTCACCTATTTCCCAGAAAGAAAACATTTCCCCCATAACGAAGCATTTTGGTGTAGAATATTGGAAATGAATGACACTGCTTGTATGACAATAACACTCATTTACAACCATCATGCAATGTCAAGACAAAGAAACACAAGCAAGCACACACAGACACACACACACATATATGTACATATACAGTGGGTTTCTTTCAGTTTCCATCTACCAAAATTACTCACAAAGCTATGTTCAACATGGGACTACAGTAGAAAACACTTGCCCAAGGTGCCATGCAGTGGAACTGAACCCAAAACCATGTGGCTAAGAAGCAAACTTCTTCCCCACACAACCACACCTGCTCTTTCATTATTTTCAGAATAATCTGAAATAAAACCAGTGTATTTCAACAGAAATATGGTAACAAAAGCGTTAAAGATATGGGAACTTACCGGATTCTCCAGTCAGCTAATCGATATTGTTTATCAATTTCTTTTTGACAATACCTCTCCATTAAATAAGACAGCGAGAAGCGTTCATAGTTTAGTATTCGAGACGCTTGCCCAGTATCAAACATATTCACTACATAAATACCAAAGTCTCTCTGTAACCAGCCCACATCGCAGTTGGCACCATGAAACACCTGCAATTAAGACGAAACAAAGAATCAGTGTGTATGTCTAAATGGGAGTGAATGTTTACAGCAATTTAAAATTAGAAATGAGCTTATGTTTTTTTATAGAAGTGCATAATTAAATTTCTGCCAAAAAAGGGAATGTGATACCGCACTGTATAAAGGGAGATAATTCTTTCAAACAAAATTTTAAATTAGTACAATTCCAAGGTATTGGTTGCTCTCTGACAAGTTTATGACCAAACCTGTAGAAGTGCAGACCTCCAGTGTACTCAGTCCCCAGACCACTTCTCTGTTCACTGCTATCAAGGCAGAGACAGCAAGTCCCACGAGCCAGGGTGACTGTTCCAGCATCCCAGCATCCCATCATAAACATCTTTATCATCTTCCACCTACTTCTGCTCACCCTTATACTTTGCAAGGTAACCATGTATCTCATCTAGAGCAAGACAGTAGCGCTTGTCTCTCTATCATACTTTAGCCTCTCAACACCTGGCATAAAGCCACCTCCTCCTTTCAAACACTCCCCACACACTTAGCTGAGGGGACCTTTTACCTTCTATTTACCTGTCTTGCTAGTTACTGGGCAACCTCATTAGTGGTGGTGGCACGAAAATACCAAGTACACATTGTAAAGGGGTTGGTGTTAGAAAGGGCACTCAACCATAGAAACGAAACCAAAGCTGTCACTGGAGCACAACACAGCTCTATGGTTTGTTGGAGCCTGTCAAACCATCCAACCAAATAATGAACATTAAATGATGATGATACACATATATTTCTTTTTTTTTAACTTGCTAGATCTGGAAAACAAGGCAGAGCCTTATGACCTGTGCAAGGATTCTAAGCAATGAAACTGATGCCATTAATATTTCATTTGAAATGTGGACATTGACACCAGCAAGAAGCACAAGAGCAGACAGAAGATTCCAGACAGCCAATGTTCTGGGGAAAAAGAACTGCAGATGGTGGTTTAGGTGGCATCTGGTGGGGACAGATACACAGTGGACAAGAAGTGAAGAGATGAATGGTTTGGGGGTGTTTCAGTAGAAGAGCTACAAGATGAGCCAATGCCAAAGAACAGAAACAATTATAGTTGTATGGGTTTCTGCACAGTTTTCATATCTGTTAAATTTCATTTACAAAATATTCATCAACCCCCAAGCCTATGGTAAAAGTCACTTGCCCAAGATGTTGTATAGCAGGATTGAACCCAAAACTACATAAAGGCATGAAGCAAACTTTTTAACAACGTGGCAGCATGGAAAGATACTGATGAATGACAATCATGCCAATGAATTCTTGATGAATTTCTTTTGACTAACTATGACAAAAAAAATTAACAGTTACTTTCTTTTAAAACAGCTGATCTCCACAGAGCTCTTGTTATATTCCTGTTATAAGACAGAGTTCCTGTTATAAGGCCTGTCTGATCTTCACAATTGAAGCTCCTGTTATAAGGCATGGCTTATGTCCACAAGAAAAACTGTTGTTATACTAATATTATAAAATAGAGCTGATCTTCATAAATGGAGCTAATGCTGTATACCTGTTGAGAAACCCAGATAAAAGTAACAGAAATATATTTAATCATGTGCATTTGCAGAAATCAGTTTCACTAGACAACTTACTTTGACAATTTTAGGATCTGTGAAGACGTCGTTGAGTAACTCTAGCTCTTTCCGTAGCTCTAGTGTGTCTATAATGAAGTCCTGATCAAATGTAGAAATCTGCATCAAACATGTTAGACCTTGGAACGTTCGGTAGGAATGATGCTGTAAAAGACAAAAATGGAATATCAAACAGAGCTGCATTTTACCTTCACTCTCCAATCCTGAAACAGACTCAGAAGGAATACTTAACTGAAAATTATCTAAAATGTTAACAAAAACAAAAAGAAAAAAAAAAAACGATGCTTGAGGACAGATTTATGTTTATAAAAAAAAAAACAGATATATAATAACAGATAACTTTTTTTTTATCAAAAAATACTATAAGGATAAAAATAAACTTTCTTTTCTTGATTTATACCAAATAATATAGGAAAATGAAAGGATTATTTCCCTTGGCTAGGAAAATGAATGGGTTATTTCCCTTGGCTGTTAAAATAAATGATAATTAATTATATATGTGGATCCCTTTCCAGGGGCTCTAGCCATCCAATTATACATTTTTATTAAACTTCAATGAGCTTAGTAACAAACTGAATGTTACTTTGGCAAGTTTGCAAAGTTTCACAAAAATTCGTTAACGGGTGTAGATGGCAACTTGAAACAAACAGACAACTTGCTTTTATATATGTATATGGTAAGTTTATATGTATGTATGTATGTATGTATGTACGTATACAGACTTACCTCCAAATCAACTGCAATGACCTCTTCTTTGGCTAAATCTCTACAGAGATCTTCTAATTTCCCCACAGTATCTATATATCCAAGAGAAGTCTCTTTAATTGGTTTTGGAAACTGAAAGAAAAGCAAAAACACATGTGAATGTGTGTATGAAATATATACATGCATACATACACAAGACCAACAATGAAAGTAAAAAAATTATGTGTAAAATGAGCAGCTGAAAATTGTGAATGAATATTGTCTGTACCATATATATATATATATATATATATATATATATATATAAGATTCAGTTGAATTAGGTACTTAAACTGAGGCACCTTGCTACTTCAGTATAACCTGCACTCCCCAACAATATTATTTGAATACTGAATATCAAAACTCTGTGCAGGGGTATTTATACCCAATATTCCTGATATATTTCCGAAGTGCAGATTCCTGTACATCTTTGTTATATATATATATATATATATATATATATACAGGGTTCAGACAGTATTCATTCGCAATTTCCAACTGCTTGTCTTACACATTTTTTTTTTTTACTTTCACTTTTGGTCTTTTTCTTCTAAAAACCAATAATCATTTTTGCATTTCATTATTTAGCAGAATAATTGACTGCTGAAAATTTTGAACCCACAATTTGTGGAAGAGGCATGGAGACCTCGTTGGAATGTGAGTTGCTATTTGTTGACCATTGCTGTATTGATGCTTGTGCATGTCTCTCTGTACATATACACATTATGACATGCTTAAATAATTAATAACATTTTATGTCTCAACTTTCCAGTTGATACCTTTAATCTACTTGAACAGTTATTTGCTTATCTACCTAAATGTCAACTATGTCAATGAATTCTAATACTAGACTATTCTTTAGCCATTTCCTTTGGTTGGCATATATTAGAGAGAGGAGCATCTACTCTTAAATTTCACTGTTACATCACCAACTCCAAGATTCTTTCAATGGCATAATTTTACGAAATTGGGGAAAGCATAAAAGCATCATGGTTACATAAAATAATGAAACGAAAATTATTGTTTCCTGTTATTCTAAGACGAAAAAAATTCATTTCGATAACTTCAATTACTTAATAAGAAATGCATTAAGATATAACGACATGACAGGAAACGAAAACATTAAAACAGCTTTTTAAGAGAAAAACATTAATTTTAAGATGTAATGATGTAAAAACAAAACTTAATGAGTTCATTTTAAAAGCAATTTTATTACACAGAAAACACATTTAGGTAACTTAGAAGTATTTAATTACAACATTAATTATAAAATGTAATGATATTTCTATTTCTCATGTTGTTTCTATGCTGTCGTTTACATCATTACATCTTAAAATTAATGTATTTGTTAATGTTGCTTCAAATTAAATACTTATGAGTTACCTAACTTTTTCTCTCTTAAAATGAAACTAAACAATATTAACGTTTATGTATTTGTTTTTGCAAGATTTCTGATGTGAATTCGTGTTGAAACAGATATTGTTATATTTGGAGGGGGTCATATTTTATGCCAATTTACTACACGCACCATATACTTGTTCTTCACTTCAGTTTTATTATTATTATCATTATTTCATACGAAGAACATCTTTCGAGTGTTGGGCCTCATGGAAGCAATGATCAAGACCTTTGGCATTATGTTGTGCTTGAGAAGAAGACCCATCAAGCTGAGCAAAATCACAGTCGTGGCAGATACCGGTGTCATGCAAATTGGCACCCGTGCCAGTTGCATGTAAAAGCACCCATTACACACTTGGAGTGGTTGGCATTAGGAAAGGTATACAGCTGTAGAAA
Source organism: Octopus bimaculoides (assembly GCF_001194135.2). NCBI lineage: Eukaryota > Metazoa > Mollusca > Cephalopoda > Octopoda > Octopodidae > Octopus > Octopus bimaculoides. Next base: position 49,114,253 of record NC_068992.1, read on the forward strand.
ACCATGCCAAATCAAACAGTCTGGTGCAGCTTTCCAGAGTGCCAGCCTGATAAAACCATCCAACCCATACCAGCATGGACAATGGACATTAAATGATGATGATGATATATATACATACACACACACGCGCGAGTGCGCATTAGACACCAAGTTTATTATTCCCAATAACTCAGATACTGTTTACAGAAAGAAACTGGTTACATCATTGTCATCATCATTTAATGTCTGCTTTCCATATTGGTAGGAGTTGGACAGCTTGATAGGGGCTGGCAAGGCCAGGGAGCCACACCAGGTCCCATAGTCTGTTAAAAGGCTATGGAACTGTGTCTTCAAAGATGTGTGGAAAAAAAGAGAGCAGAAAGAGCAGCAAAAAGATGCCTCAATAATATATTCCTCTAAACCAAGAATTAGAGAAAAAGAGTGTTGTTGATGACGATGGTAATAATAATGGAGGTAAAGTATAAGGAATGGAAGGTTATTGTTGGTGCCATTACAGAATATATTTCCATTACCTTTGCCTCGGATTTCTCTAACTGATGGTCCATTGCTTTCCAATGATCCATTTCATAAGCGTACGGATGTGGGTAGCTGAAACACAGATATTAGGTTGATATTTAATTACATCCACTATATTGAGTGAAGATTTGTTATCATGTTAACATTACATTTATCACACAGCATGTACATGGCAGAATATTTATTTCAATTGTAAACATCGCATTTAATATATAAGATGTATATTGTAGTAATTTTATATCTGGTTTTAGACATGCTCTAGCAAGACTGACCAAAGCAACATAAAAAAGGAAATACAAAACATTTCCAAATGAGTGAACAAAACTTACAAAAAATCAGGGTCTGATATATTTTCAGCATTAACATCAACCTTTAAGCTTTCTGCAACAAGAAAAAGAGGAAAACATGGGATTATATATACCTTGTCAAGTTTTTGATGCTATCTTGTGTTAGATGAATAAGTTACTGATGCAGTTTTGCAGCTGGACACCCTTCCTGGTGCTAACCTTTATTTGCTCTAGAAGAAAGTGATCTCTTATCCTATTGCTAGGAGAAATATCAACAACACTGCTGGAATATCATAACTTTCAAATAAATGCCGAAGAGACATTCAAGCGAGATCGTTGCCAGTGCCGCTGGACTGGCTCCTGTGCAGGTGGCACGTAAAATACACCATTTTGAGCGTGGCCGTTGCCAGTACCGCTTGACTGGCCTTCGTGCCGGTGGCATGTAAAAAGCACCCACTACGCTCTCGGAGTGGTTG
>NC_068992.1:49115541-49116360 GCF_001194135.2 Octopus bimaculoides
GGCATGTAAAAAGCACCCACTACGCTCTCGGAGTGGTTGGCATTAGGAAGGGCATCCAGCTGTATAAACTCTGCCAGATCAGATTGGAACCTGGTGCAGCCATCTGGTTTCACCAGTCCTCAGTCAAATCGTCCAACCCATGCTAGCATGGAAAGCGAACAATGATGATGATGATGATGAGGAGGAGGAGGATGATGATGATTTTGACTTGAACTTCATCATCATCATCGTTTAACGTCCGCTTTCCATGCTAGCATAGGTTGGACGATTTGACTGAGGACTGGTGAAACCCGATGGCTGCACCAGGCTCCAATCTGATTTGGCAGAGTTTCTACAGCTGGATGCCCTTCCTAACGCCAACCACTCTGAGAGTGTAGTGGGTGCTTTTACGTGTCACCGGCACGAAGGCCAGTCAGGCGGTACTGGCAACGGCCACGCTCAAAATGGTGTATTTTATGTGCCACCCACACAAGAGCCAGTCCAGGGGCACTGGCAACGATCTCGCTCAAAAGTCCTCAGCTCCAAAAAGGATAAGATTAGTTTAATACATCACAAGAATTCTAAAAAGTGGGAGGCACACTTTAGGGTTAAGCAGTACTTCAGCCCGTATATAATCACCTGCCTGCAACTTACAACATTAGTAACATAACACTAATTGGATTTGGTAGCATCTCTCTTACAGATAAACATGCATACACATTAAAATACCTGAAATAGAGATTGCCACAGTAAATCTAAATTTTGTTCTCACAATTTCAGAATGAAAATTATCATGCACCACTAAATTCACCTTTCTCATTTCTGCTGTGGTCACTGTTA
>NC_068992.1:49117615-49127954 GCF_001194135.2 Octopus bimaculoides
AGAATTTATCAAGTGGTTAGCATGAAAAAACCTCATAAGGGAAAAATTTATTAATTATTCCCTTTAAATATATATATATATTAAGAGCACCACTATACATAAATGCCTCATGCTAGGAAGGACAATATGTTTATTATGGTAGTTTTGACTTTAAGAGTCCCTCCTAGTGTGAGGCATTTATGTAGAGCAACGCCCCCAATATAAATATATATACATATATAAACATATCAATGTAGCATTTCATATATATTGAAAATAAAATCAGAGAATGACGAAGAAAGGATAACAGAGATTATTGTTGGTTATATGGCAGATGAAGCAGAAACACAAAGAATTTGAATAGATGACTGACCTTCGAGTGATTTCAGAGCATTGGGCTTTCTTCGGATTCGTGGAACAAATGAATTGTTGGAATTATCAATGTCATCTGTAAATTTAGTCTGTGGTCTCACAAGTTGACGTCCTGTAATCAATCTGTAGTTGTTAGGAGCTGCAGGCGTAGTGGCTGGAGACTGTTGGAGGAAGTAAAAATAACATTGCAATAAGTACCTCTCTCTCTGTAAAGAAAACACTCAGTTCACTCTGTAAGATGGTTGATGTCAAGAAGGGCATCCAGCTATACAAACCAGGTGGGTGGTCAGGCAGACAGACAGATAGGCAATTGTAAGATCCAAAGATCTGGGTGTAGGAAGTTAATAAATTTTGAGCAGTTTAGGCGTAGGAGTGGCTGTGTGGTAAGTAGCTTGCTTACCAACCACCAGTCTGATTTGACATGGATTCTACAGCTGGATGCCCTTATTAACGCCAACCACTTTAGGTGTGTAATGAGTGTTTTTACAGGGCACCAGGATTGGCACCCACACCCGTAGCACATAAAAGCACCCATGTATTTATTTATTTATTTCAGAGAGTGACAAGTTCAAAAGAAGCTCTGTCCAACCACTCAAAGATAAGTCTGAGAATGAATAAAACAATTAAGCCCAAATCATTAGTTCAACAAAACATATTTTGTCAGACTAATGATATAATTATTATATATAATACCTTTTTATTCCAGCTTGCAATATTGGTCTGCTTTGGTTTGAAGTTGGTGATAACAAGTGTATTTTCTTGTTTTTTAATGCCTGAAGCTTCATCCAATAAATTTCCCTGGAAAACAAGAAGAAAGCAAAGTTTTAATAATTAGTTTAAATTTTTGACCATCTTCTTGCTAATGTCATGAAATACAGCATCAATATATTGTTACTATTTTAAGTATTAGTATTATTCTTATTATTATTATTCAGTAGTCTATTTTTATTGCATATTTTCATTGCGTTACCAAGCACAGCCATGTGTACCTTGGCTATGTGCAATGTTTTGTTTTGATTATGTGGTTTCTATTGCATTCAAAATATTGTATATAATGTTTATTATTATTATTCTTATTATTATTATTATTACTGAGTGAGTGAGTAAGGCAGCTCATTGGCAGAGTCATTAACATGTTGGGTAAAACGCTCAGCAGCATTTCATCCATCTTCACATACTGAGTTCAAATTCCACCAAGGTCCACTTTGCCTTTCATCTTTTTGGGGTCAATGAAACAAGTACCAGTTGAGCACTGGGGTTGATGTAATCAACTCACCTCCTCCCTCAAAACTGCAGGCAACCCACACATAAATGGTGCTTTTTGCATGCCACCAGCACTGGCAAGGGCCACAAGTACAATATGATTGTGACTTGATTTGATTTGATTTTGATTTACTTGACTCAATGTCGCTCGACGATTCAAAGGTACTTTTTAAATGCGCTGGTTATGCGACACTGGTGTAGGCTACAGCTGTGATCTCACTTTCCTTGCTGGGTCTTCTCAATCACAACATATCTCCAGAGGTCTCAGTTTTTCGTCGTTGCCTCTGTGAGGCCCACCGTCCAAAAGTCATGCTTCACCACTTCATCCCATGTCTTCCTGGGTCTCCCTCTACCATGGCACAGATGATGACAGGAGTGTATACACATACACACACACACACATATATATATATACAAATTATCATCATCATTTTACATCCATTTTCCATGCTGGCATAAACCAGACAGGTAATAATTTCTTATTATAACCCCTGCTCTCACACACAGGTGTTAGAATGTGTTATTTGGTTTGTTTTCTACAGCTTGATGCTGTTCCAATCACCAATCACTTTACAGAGTGCACTGGGTGCATTTGCTATGGCACCAGCATGATAGGGATAGCTAAGTCCTCAGCAAGACAGGCCTAAAGTGCCTTTGCAGCCCTACACCTTACCTACTCAAGAATGAACTGTGGAAAGAGAATTGTGGTTTCTTGACCAAGGATACATGATACAAACTACCAAAGCACTGATTAGTTCATCTGTTTCTCTTATGACAATCTAAAGTTGACCATCACAAGAAAATATGTTAGCTGTTGTCTGAAAGCAATGAATGCAAAGAGAGAATACTTACAATTTTCTCCAGCAGCTGGTCGTTGGCATCAATGATGTGCTCAAATCTATCTTCTATCTCTGTCGAGCTCTGACTTTCTGCCGCTATGTTTCCCTTCACAAGTTGGTGTTTCATAATGTTTTGAATGCTACAAAAGAAATCACCATCACAATAAACAAAATGGTCAGTAGATGGACATTCTAGCTAGACCATGAAAATAAATCATACATAAAGAACTTTTATCAATCATTTACATGGATTTCTATTTCAAATAAATTCATGTTTTAGTTTTTAAATTTTTAACCAGTTTTTTTTTGTAACTTTATTTTACAGTTTTCACCAGTTCCCAATCATTCAAATTTTCTCAAATTTTTCTGTTTTGTTATTCATTAATTTTTTTAGATTCCATGTATTTTTTTTTCTTTTGGTTTAAAAAAAAAATTTTTTTTTGTTTTTACCCCCACTTACCCCTACTTTTATTTTAGTTTTTCTCAAGTCAGTACTTTTCCTTTTTTTAGGTTATTTTTAAAGCACGAAATTTAAATAAATATAACTTGGCTACTTCAATAAACTGAAATCACAAGAAGGGAAAGGTTTTGAGATTGAATATAGAAACAAAAAAAAGATCTGAAGCAGAAATGGAAGTTTCACACTGAAATCAAATTTTAATTTGACCCTTTAGGATTTAAACCAGCCACATCCAGCCCAAATATTCTACTTGTTTTAATTTCAAACCAGCCATATCCAGCCTCTCACACTTACCCTACAATAATAATAATAATAATAATAATAGTTTCAAATTTGGGCACAAGGCCAGCAATTTCCGGAGAGGGGTAAGTTGATTATGTCAACCCCAGTGCTTGACTGGTACTTATTTTATCAACCCCCTAAAAGGATGAAGAGCAAAGAGTGACCCAGGTAATATTTCAACTCAGAATGTAAAATGTTGGCAAAAATGCTTCTAAGTATTTTGTCCAAAGTGCTAATGATCCAACTGGCTTACAGCATTGTTGTTGTTAATAATAATAATAATGACTGATAAAATTAATGAAAATCCTGCTCACATATGTAGTATACGTTTGCCTTCAATTTCCATGATTTCTTGGAAACCAGGAAAACTCGAATAGAAGTCATAGTCATCTCCCTCGGCAGGCAATGCATTTGATGATTTCACGCACTGGAGAACAGTCTGGAGAACTTTCTACAAGGAATGAAACAAAAACAGGAAATTACAATTCAACCTCCACTACTTAGTGTTGCATAATAATATAACAGACAATTCTTTGTAGCACAGCACTCAATACACAGTGTAAAAAGACTTTATTACTTTTTATGTTTTGTGTGTGTGTGATTACTGTGATTGGACTAATAGATAATCCTTAATTGTATCTACATTAATCTAGGTGCAGGCATAGCTGTGTAGGTAAGAAGCATTCTTTGCAACTACATGGTTTCAAGTTCAGTCCTAGTGTGGTACCTTGGGCAAAGGTCTCTTACAATATCTCCAAGACAACCAAAACTCTGTGAGTGGATTTGATAAATGGAAAGTGAAATAAGGCTGCTATGTGTGCAGGTGAGAGAGAGAGAGAGAGAGAGAGAGAGAGAGAGAGAGAGAGAGAGAGCAAGCATATATATATATATATATATATATTATATAGTTTTAGGGAAAATAACCAAGTTTCAAGAACTCATCAATGAAAATCCACTATCACATATAGAAAAATTAATAATTAAAAGCACAATAAATATTATATTTATCTTATGATATTTACTTTACTTTATATTATACTCATTTATTGTGCTTTTAATTATTAATTTTTCTATATGTGATAGTGGATTTTCATCGATGAGTTCTTGAAACTTGGTTATTTTCCCTAAAACTATATATTTTATATATATTTTATCTATAAAGCTCAATTTAATTTTAATTTTTTATAAATTGATTTTAATTGAGTTTTTACCTGTAATTTTGGATTTTGTCCCTAATATTATTATTATTATATATATATATATATATATGGGAGTGCACCCAGCCATAGAAACCAAGCCAAATCAGACTGGGGTCTGGTCCAGTTCTCCAGCTTGCCAACTCTGGTCAAATCATCTAACCCCTACTAGCATGAAAAACGGACATTAAATGATGATGATGATGATGAATGTATATGTGTGTGGGTGTGTGTAGATTTGTCTCCTTGTTTTGACATTATGAGATTTTTGTAAATAATGTCTGGCCATGAGGAAATATTGCTTTGCTTGAACACAGGTGAGGATTGGTAACTGAAAGGACATCTGGCTATAGAAAATCTGCCTCAAGAAACTCCATCTGACCCATGCAAGCAAAAAAATATGAGTGTTAAAACAATGATGACGATGATGAGATTAAAGCTATCAAATCCTGCAGGTACTAAATTACCAGCTTTAAAAGTGGTCTCAGGTTCGAAATCAACAAAATTGATCTAAGTGGTTTCCCATAGTTTTTGTCAGTTCTTATCCATTGAAACTACCCTCACATACATCATGAAACCATGTCTTATTCGCAGGTGCCACTTTTGAAATGGTTTCTAAGGATGGATACCCTCAATATTACTTTCAAATGTTGGCACAAGGCCAACAAGTTCAGGGGAGGGGATAAGTCAACTGCACCACGACCAGTCCTCAACTGGTACTTATTTTACTAACTCTGAAAGGATGAAATAAAAAGTCGACTTTGGCAGAATTTGAACTCAGAACATTAAAGATGGACAAATTGTCACTAAGCATTTTGCTTGGCATGTTAAGGATTCTGCCAGCTCGCCACCTTAGACGCCCTCAATATTGCCAACCATTTTACAGAGTGTTTTGTGTGCATGCTTTTGTGGCTCCAGCACAAGATAGGTTGCCATGTCCCTTGCAAGAATAAAGAACACTCTCTATGTTGTCTCTGTTCATTCATTGACCAGTACCAGAGAGGTAAGACTAAAGAGAGTTGCCTCTTCACTGCTCTGTGTCATCTCCATTTGTCCTTTTTCTTTTCTACACAAGAGGACCAAAACGAGAGGGTGATAGAAGAGAGAATAATAGAAAAGAGAGTGAGGGAATGACAAGATGCATGACAACTGTTGCTACAAAACTCGGCTTGCAAAGACCCGTTGGGGCATGCGAAAGCGAAATCGTGATGGCACCTGTGCTCAGCGTCGCCTTCCTAGCACTTGTGCCGGTGGCACGTGTAAAGACTTTCGAGTGAGATCATTGCCAGTGCTGCTAGACTGGCTCCTGTGCAGGTGGCACGTAAAAGCACCCACTACACTCTCAGAGTGGTTGGCGTTAGGAAGGGCATCCAGCTGTAGAAACTCTGCTAGATCAGATTGGAGCCTGGTGTAGCCATCTGGTTTCACCAATCCTCAGTCAAAACGTCCAACCCATGCTAGCATGGAAAGCGGACGTTAAACGATGGTGATGATGATGATGATGAGATTGGATAGAAACATCATAGAGAGGAGTGTAATGGAAGAGAAAGTGATGCATAGAAATACTAGAAGATGAAGAGCATAATGGGAGAGAGAGAGAGAGTGAAGGATAGAGTAATGTGGGAAATATTAATGGATAGCAGGAAAATGGGTGACAGAATGGGAGTAATGCAACATTATAAGTAGTGAGTAATGAGAGAGAAAGAGGAATTGAACACAGAGCCCCCAACACATTGCCATTTCTTGTTACACAAGTGCCATGATGGGAAAGAGATAAAGTCCTAATAGGGAGGTACTCTGATAGAGGAGTAGGATGAGTGAGAGATGAGAGAGCAATGAACACAGTGGGAGATGGTAGATTTTCTACAGATGGGTGCCTTTCCTGTTGCCAACATTCACCTGTTTCCAAAGTTATATTTCCCCTTAACCAGAAATGTTCTTACAGTGTTTTGTAAATGAATGACATGAAATGAGATGTCAAAACAAGAACACACACACACACACTAAGCCCATGTAACCAAATCTTCAAAACACATACCCTAGAGTGTACAAGAAAGCTGATGCAATAAAATGGGTCCTTAGTGGTGAACAACTAGTTTAGTAAACTAAATAAATAAATGGCAGGCTGGTCACAACTGAAACGTCTTTGATCATAGTCCAGTTAGACGAAGACTGACCTATTGTTTCTTCAAAAGATTAAACAAATCCATTCCTTGTATATCTTTGGTAGGAAATTCATAAAGAATATACAAGGTAACTATAACAATATACAAACAATATATGAGTATATGCATATATATGTACATGTATGTACATACCTTCATCTACATGTACATATAGATACATATCTGGGTACATGACGTTGCAAAAAAAACATGGACAAAATGATAAACAAGGTACAAAAAACAAGCACGCCACATCTCGTTATTTGGGGGGGGAGAAGGTCAGGGGATTTCTAATATTAATTTTCGAGTTATTTACGCAGTTTTCAAAGATGTCAATATTTTTTCATCTCTTTGTTTTTTTTTTCTTTTTTGTCAAGCTTTCGCTTATATATATATATGTAGATAAAGATATACATTAAAATCTTGTCTTCACAATTGTACTATAACTACCTTGAGAAAACTGATGAATGCCTCAACATTACGTTGCTCCAGCATCCATAAAGTAACAAGCAGCTGCTAGACTGGAGGACGATTCTGTAACCTGGTATCGCTTCACAGCTGCAAACATTTCATTTTGCATACAATGGTAAAAGCCTTATGAAAAGAATTAATATCACAACATACCACTGCTTCTAATATATATAAACGTATGCGTGTATATATATATATATATATATATATATATATATATATATATATATATATATATATATATATATATATATATATATGTATGTATGTATGTATGTATATAAAACGCCTGTAGTTACATAATACATTAACCACAGCCGAGTAAACATCGTATTTTCAATTCATATTCATAGCTATTTTAATTTCACACCTATTACTCACCACTACCTCACGAAAGACACGACATGAACGTCACAACATCACATTTACTTAGATATTCCAAAATATCTGCGTGTTAAAAATTATACAGTGTGGTGAAGACTAGAATACGTGTCTGATTTCCATTCTCTCAGTTGTAGCCATTTTATTAGGAACCGATTACTAGCGTCTCCCAGGAAGGCATGAACACCACATAATCTCTTTTCCTCTTATCCTCCTATAATTAATATAATAAATCCATGTTGCTGCTTTGCTAATTGTAAACGTTGACGCCAAAAACTCAAAAGACATCGAAACGTTGGTCTTCATATTAAATTCTAACAAATACAAACCAGATGACCACTAAATTCCCAAATATTAATGCAGTATACTAATATATAAATTTGGTGTTTTTACCTGCGTGTATATCCCGATGTCTTCCACTTCATTTGACGTTTCTGTCGTCATTTCGGTTTTCGTTCCATTAGTATTTTCCGCCATCGCTTCTCTAAGAATGGGAAATTTTTTAAACTTTTCTACAAAAGAATTCTACTAAAGGGAAGTAATTACAGTTACACCTATTTCTTAGAAAGCGTAATTGTTGTTGTCATTAAATTGATAAAGGCATTTAACAATTGTCTTTGTGTTGTCTTACTACATCCTGTATCTAAGTCCAACTTACGATCAACTTTCATCTGGCCTGGCTCGAGAGAATATATATTTGTTGAACATAGGCAGTGTTTTGATAGAAAATGTAGCGACGATCATTGACTTTAGCGGCCCATTTTCACTTTTTTAAACAACAGTTTATATTTCATTCCTTTTTTGTAGAAATGGTGAGTAGACCGAATAGTCAGAACATCAAACAAAATACTTCGAGATATTTCTTCCGACTTATTGCATTCTGAGTTCAAATTCTGCAGGGGAATTAATTATGCTTTTCATCCTACAGGAGTCGTTAAAATAAAATACCCGTCAAGAGTCGATGTATCGATTAACACCCATCCCTTTAAAGAACTACTACCCATGTACCAAAATTTGAAAACAGCAATTCATCCCATACCTCCTTCTCTCGGGTACCCTTGACCCATTCACCTCTCTACTTCTCATTGTCCTTGCTACGTCCAAACCCAGCACTCGTCACAAATACGCATTTTTTTCCCCTCCCTCGAGACATTGGACCTCTGGAATTTGGTAAATTTTCAGATTAACACCCACACGATTTTCACTACGGTATTAGGGTTAGGGTTAGGGACGGAATTTTGAGCAAGTATCCCCTACTATACTAATGTTTTGAGAGTGGAAAGGGTGGAGGGAAGCTAAGGAAACTCATACATACACACAAATCATCATCATCATCATTTAACGTCCGTTTCCCATGATGGCATGGGCTGGAAGTTTGACAGGAGTTGGCCAGCTGAAAAGCTTCTCAGGTTCCATGTCTTCTATGGGTCCCACCTGACATTTGAAGAAATTTATTCTTTGGTCACATGCAAAGACTACTTTTTCTGTTAGTCTTCTAGTGATACCACTGCACCTCTTATGTGTCCAGAGCTTGCACTGGGTACACCTTATGGAGTTCCTTTCAACACCTTTTCTACAAATTGAGCAGGGCCATCTCCCTAAAGGGATCTGCAATTTGTCTGTTTTCCTACTTATCAATATTTTGGTCTTTGCTAAATTAATTCTAAGGCCCTTTGATTCCAGTTCATGCTTCTTGAAAGAATGAAGCCAGTATGCTCCACTGGATGGGTAATGTTGGTGTGCATATGTGACAGAGTGTAAGTGATTTGAGAGAAAAACTGGGTATATGAGGCATGAGATGTAGTGTGTAAGAGAGAAGACTGCACTAGTATGTCCATGTAATGCATATTAATGAAGACAGTTGCTTCAAGAAGTGCTGATCTCTAATAGTAGAGGGAACAAGTAGACCCAGGAAAACATGGGACGACGTCTTAAATTCCTGTTATAGCTTGGAGGACCATGATAAATAAGGGGCTAAGAAGTGACCCCTGGTGGACTCCAACTTGTACATTAAACTCTTTGCTGTCCTCATTGGCGACTCTTACCTTACTAACAACATCCCTGTATGTGACTTACATAGCTCTCACTAATCACTCATCTACCCTTAGCTTCCACATTGCCCACCAGATAAGGTGGATCCTGTGCATCTCCTACATATGAAAACTATCTTCTCTAATAACCTTCTTATTCATCCACTGCACCTTTTGTGTGTCCATAACTTACACTGGGTACACCATATGGAGTTCCTGCCTACACCTTTCCTACAAATCAAACGGTCACCTACCTGAGGTGGGTGGGTTCCTGTCAGTTTCTTGCTTAATAGGGCCTTAGGTCTTTGTTAAGTTAACCTTAAGGCCCTTAGATTCCAGGTTTTGCTTCTACACCTGGAATTTCTCATCTAGCTCTGATATGGAATCTACTATGAGGGCAAGATCATCAGTATATAGTAGTTCTCAGGGGCTGAGAGAGAGAGAGAGAGTGTGTGTGGAGGGCAGGCAGATTCAATATTTAAGATTGTTCTAGGATTCTGCACCCACATTTTTCATTCAAGTTCACTTTAAAAAAAAATGATATTGGGTTGGTGCCTAATTATTGCAGCATTTTTTCAACAAATTTTATTCAACAAAAGCATCTTTAAATGACGGTCTGACCGTCTGTCAAGCAAATGAGAAGCAGTAATTGAAGTAGATGGTGAATATGCTCCGGAATAATCATTTAAAGATGTTTTTACTACATGTTGTTATTGCTTTTGCTGATAAAAAGCCGCAAATATAAATATTTTGCATTTATAAATATTTTTAAAATATAGATTTTGTTCAAACTTAGAAATTTTGTTTGCACATAAAAGTACCAAAGGATTAATAGCAGCATATTTGTTACAAACAAATATATTTTAAAACAATTTTTGTTATAAAATAATGTTATATTCTA
>NC_068992.1:49128967-49129493 GCF_001194135.2 Octopus bimaculoides
CTGAGCGTGACCGTTGCCAGTACCGCCTGACTGGCCTTGTAGGGTTTTCGAGCGAGATCGTTGCCAGTGCCCCTGGACTGGCTCTTGTGCGGGTGGCACATAAAAGACACCATTTCAAGCGTGGCCGTTTGCGTGCGGGTGACACGTAAAAGCACCCACTACACTCTCTGAGTGGTTGGCGTTAGGAAGGGCATCCAGCTGTAGAAACTCTGCCAAATTAGATTGGAGCCTGGTGTAGCCATCCGGTTGCACCAGTCCTCAGTCAAATCGTCCAACCCATGCTAGCATGGAAAGCGGACGTTAAATGATGATGATGATGATGATACATATATACACATATACATACATAGATATATACATATACACACATATACATATATATATACACACATACACGTGTATCTGTATGCATGCATATATACAGGATGCATAAAGTATTTGAGGACATACCTTTTTGGGGTCATTGCTGCATTTTTTGCTAACTCTGTATAATCTTTGTTTCAGAAAATAATAATGGCAGACCCTC
>NC_068992.1:49129503-49130178 GCF_001194135.2 Octopus bimaculoides
TCTGTATAATCTTTGTTTCAGAAAATAATAATGGCAGACCCTCAGCTTACTCAAGAAATGAAGAGGCATGCTGTTATTATGGTTATAAAGGCTGAGCATAGCAAATTAGAAATGTCTCAATTTTTAAAAAGTTTGTAAGAAGCTAGAAACTGAAGATGGAAACGTATCACCAGTATCAAAGCATAAAAAGAATTCTAAACACCCTGGAAGCATCAGAACACTTGAATCTATCCAGCAAGTTCAACAGATCATTGATTACAATGCCAGAAAGTCCATGAGGTCAATCACGAAAAATCTCCATGTGTCAGAAATGTTGTCCATGAAGACATCAGATATTGATAAATAAAACATAAATCTGTCCTCAAATATCTTATGGACCCTGTATATATCATCATCATCATCGTTTAATGTCCGCTTTCCATGCTAGCATGGGTTGGACGATTTGACTGAGGACTGGTGAACCAGATATGTACACAAGGTTCCAATCTGATTTGGCAATATATATATATATATATATATATATACATATTTGTTTTGCAAGATTTTTGATGTGAAATCGTGTGTTGAAACAGATGTTGTTGTACTTGGGGATGGTCATATTGCCAGTTTAGCCAATAAAAACACACACACTGTATATTTGGTGTTAATTTGCTTCAGCTTTATATTACATTACAT
>NC_068992.1:49131190-49145296 GCF_001194135.2 Octopus bimaculoides
CATGCGGTGGACGAAATAGGAATACAAAATACAAAATGGCTGATAGTTAGCAAGGTGAGACACACACATAAGAAAGAAGGAAACAAAGGACCACTGATGAGGTCACAGAAGTGTGACGACAGAACTCTGGCCGAAATAAGATTAAGATTAATGTAATGTAATATAAAGCTGAAGCAAATTAACACCAAACATACAGTGCGTGTGTTTTTATTGGCTAAACTGGCAATATGACCATCCCCAAGTACAACAACATATATATATATCTGTGTGTGTGTAGTTATGTTATATTCTGTTAAGAACATAGTGCAGTACAGTAAAAAGTTCATCCACCTTCAGATTTCATCTGGTGTTATCCACTAGTAGTATTATTCCAGCAAGAATTATTACTCTTTTATTCTGCATCCAACCTAATATGTAGGAAAAGACAGTAAAACCAGAAAGAGTTGTTGGTGTGGATTACTTTCCAGTAGTAAGCTAAGGGTGAAAAAAAAAAAAAAAGGAACAAGGAAAAGAAATGAACGAGAGGAAGGTACCCAACAACAACCACTTAGACAACAAGCATTTTCATCGCTTCAGGGTTGATTTTGTGATCTTGAACTTTAGAAAGCGCAGCTGTTAAAAATGGTAATCTTCAGCATTGATGAAGAAACTTAGGAAACATCCTTGACAACAAGGAAATGTCAATGTGTGTGTGTGTGTGTGTGTGCATGTGTGCTGGGAGAGGCATGGCTGTTTGCTATGTTAAAACTGGTTGTTATATAATCACAGAAACAGATCACAGAATGAATAAGATGAAAAGAAAAAAAACAACAAAAACCCAGAATCTATTGAATGAATCTCTTCTGAGAAATATGGTTACAATCACAAAAAAGTTGTATAGTTTAATAAGGCCAAAATACAAACACTAAAGTGAAAATAAATATTATAATACCAATATTAAACAGGACTCACCAAGGACTTCATTTTCACAAATCATTATAAATATACTTAAATCAATTTAAAACAACATTTCTGATTGTCATGAAATTCAAAGTAAGGTTCTTCAGTTTCATATTCAATACCTTGAAGAGATAAAATATGAGACAATTGGACAAAGAATACATGTGGTTACATCTTGGGAGCTCAAAGCTTGATCTCAGTGCATTTATAATGATATTTAATGAAATATTTAGTGAGTGTTCCTCAAAGTGGCTTCCAGAAGATTACTTCACTTGCATCAGTATATGCTTTTCTTTCTTTTTTTTAATTTGCTATTTTTTTGTCTGTACAACATTACAAGGTTTTTTTTTTTTTCTGTACAACTCTATAACTGAATATTCAAAGATAACTTCTTAATGTTAACAAAGACGAAGAATTGAGATTATTCCTTATTATATAAATAGTGAGATCCCAGTAAATACTATATCATATTTACATTAATAATCTCTTTAAATTAAAAAGAAAAAAAACCCCTTGACTACCAAATCAAAGAAGATTTTGGTAATTCCATGTATATAAAATATCTACAAAATATTTCAGGGAAGAATGCACTGCAGTGTGCTTCTTATTACCTTATCCAAACCCCACACAAGGATTTGAACTTAAAAATTGCAAGCTAACAAATCACTTGCTCATGATAGAGTTCTTACTGAATAGCAGTGTCATATATTTACACTATGGTACCTATTTACAGTTTGGTGGACTGAGCCAGTTATAACCAAGTCTTCATTATGGACAACATGCAGAGCAGAGCTGGTGATGTGATTTGAACTTTTAAACTCTTTATTCAATAATATAATGCCCCACTGACATGTGATCAGTTGGAGGAATTATCAACAGCAATTGTGGAAGAATTATCAACAGCAATTGTGGAGGAATTATCAACAGCAATTGTGGAGGAATTATCAACAGCAATTGTGGAGGAATTATCAACAGCAATTGTGGAGGAATTATCAACAGCAATTGTGGAGGAATTATCAACAGCAATTGTGGAAGAATTATCAACAGCAATTGCCGTTTCAACAAAGCTTGTATTCTGTTGGTCGTCTAACACCTTTATTTCAATGTTCGGTGTGTCGATAGTAGCAACATCAATACGACATGTGGTTACATGGCTCTCAGCATGCGCTAGAGAGGAGAAGACAGCATTACACTCACTACACATAAACACTTCTGGCATCTCCATCAACTGGGCAGCCTGTGCAGCAGCCTGCAGAATGTTGCCTTCTGGGATACCAGACAGGTTCGACATATCGATGACAATGTCGTTTTGATCACCCACTGGAATGGCAATGTTTTCACCAGACTCTACCTGCTGTTGTTCCAGATGAAGTCCATCAACTGTTAATGTCATTCCATCACTGATAACCGTTCTGCTCAGCTGCCATGATTTATCTCCTTTACAACGAGGCTGATGGTGTTTCAGTGTAGCCGAACACGAAAATGGTTTGTTACAGTTCTGACACACATATTTACTGATTCCAGTATGAATGACCATGTGTTGAATAAGTTTTGACTTAAATTTAAACGCTCGATCACAACATGCACACTTAAATGGTTTCTCTGTAGTGTGGATATGAATCTGATGTTTCATCAACATTGTGCGGAAAGCAAACCCTTTGCCACACAGCTGACATTTGTGTGGTTTGTTACCGGTGTGTTTGTTGAGATGATCATTGAAGTTAGCTTTACTGATGTGTTTTTGACCACAATAGTCACAAGTAAAACGATATTTTCGTTTGCTAACGTCTTTGTGAGTTTCTAAATGGTCTTTAAGAGTGTTGCTTTCAAAGAAACGCCAGCCACATAAGTTGCATTCGTGTTTCTTAATGCCTTCGTGTCGTTTCATGTGAGTGCGGAGGTAGCGTATGTGATTGAACTGTTTACCACACTGCGTACACTGAGCTGCTTTCTCTTTTGTGTGAACAGCTTGAATATGAGTAATTAAATGGTTCCCTTTTGAAAAGAGTTTCCCACATAAATTGCACAACTTAGAATCATCTACGTGAGTTTCTTTGTGATTAATCAAAGCAGAATAGTTCGGAGCCACAAAACTGCATTGATTACATTTCATAGAAGTCTTTTTCGGATCAGGCTCCTTAGTGATTTTGTGCATAAAACTCATGTGCCAATTCAGTTTGGCAGTACCCTGAAAGCTTTTGCCACATACAGAACAGTGAACAATAGCTAACTCGGGAAATGGTCCATGTTTACGAGACAGGTGACTCTTTAAGTCAAACAATCGATCGAAAGTTCTTTGACAGACATCACAACGCAATGGGTTTTCTATGTTGTGTACTTGCTTTAAATGTTCGGTAATTATGTGAAATTCATTAACCGGTAAGCCACACAGGTAACAAAGCAGGTCATAAGTGTGAGATGACAGCTGTTTTGATTCTGTAATTTTAAGAGTTTGATTAAAAGTGTTCCCAGCATACCTGGAATTTACGTCACTAGTAGATGATGATGATGATAAGGATGACGATGGTCCACTACCACTTATACCAGCAGCAGCTAATTCATTCCTATTTCTCTGTCTTTGCCTTTTTTTGGAAGAGAATAAATCCCGGATGGTAGGTAATACAGCAACGTCTGACATTACTAATGGCTTGAAAACACGAGATTTAGGTCTTTTGCTAGAATCTTTTGATTTAGAAGGATTAGCACTAGTTGAAGCTGCTTTAGAATTCTTCTGACTAACAGTATCACTTTGAACAGTACTGCCATTATCATCATCATCATTGTTCTTATTACTATTATCGTTAATACTACTACTAGTGTTACCCTCAGCCTTTATAAGCTTATTAGTTTCAGAACTGTCATCAATTAACATAGCCTCATCAGGTTTACCACTGACTGAGCAACTGGCACCAACTGTTTCTGAAGATGGAGAGTCTTCATCACTTGAGTCGTTTAAACCATTCTCGGTGTTCATTTTAAAGAGTTCATTTTTCTTGGGTTTTCCCACAAGGAATGAAAAATCTATTTTCTTCCCACGGGTAGAATAGCGTTTGCTATTCAACAGGTGACTATCAGCATCTGGGGTCATGTCATAAGCCTCATCAAGATCTTTTTCATAAACAGGTTCTTCAGAAGCGTTAACTTTATTGCTAATCTCTTTCCTTGGCCTTCCTCTTTTCCTTTTGATTGGTTTAGCACCTGGACTTTGTAAATCTACTTGGGTTAAGTCAACTTTTCGAACTTTAATATTGCTTGGGTTCAAACAGTTGTTTAGTTTTCGAGGCCGCCCACGTTTTCTGGGAGAAGATGGCGAGGCCACCAAACTGGCTGCTGGACTCTCAGGATGTTTCTCACCATTATCTTTAGATCTTTTGGAGCTGTATTCTTTCAAAGTAACTTTTGTATCTTTGTCACAATTATTTAATGCCCGTTTGTTCAGCTGCTTTGAAGACTGGTTAGAACAGATGTTTTCTGGCGTTTTATCACCATTAAATGTGTTGGAGGGATTCATTTCAAGTGACGATGGAATTTTCTGCTCTGACAGCAGGCTGACTTCAACTTGCATGCTAGCATCCATACAATTCTTTGGGTACAAATCTGAAAAAAAAATAAATAAATAAATAATGGTTTCTGATTAAAGTACAAGGCCAGCAATTTTGAGGGGTGGAGAGTAGTCAATACTATCAACCCCAAACTTAAACAGAGCTTTAATTTATTGATCCCACCGAAAGGATGAAAGACAAAGTTGATTCAACAGGATTTGAACTCACAATGTAAAGAGCCGGAGTCAAACACCACAAAGTACATTTTTTGACATTCTAGCGATTCTGCCTTTATGGCATTTTGATTTAGACACAAGGCCAGCAATTTTAAGGGAAGGAAGGCCTAGTCAATTCCCTCGACTCCAGTATTTGATCTCATCATCCCTAGAGGGATAAAAAGCAAAGTTGATCTCAGTAAGAATTGAACTCAAAATGTAAAGAGTTGGAAAAATACCACAAAACATTTCTTCTAGTGTTTTAACAGTTCTACTATTCCACCACCTTCATATAATAATTGATTCTAATTAAGGCACAAAGTGACCAAATTTAGGGTAAGGGAACAGTCAATTACATCAAGTCCTGTAACTGGTACTTCATTTTATCGACCCTGAAAGAATAAAAGACAAAGCTAACCGCAGTATGTCTCCACCCCCTATTTTACAGTTGAATTCAAGATGTAAAGAGCCAAAAGAACAACAACATCTCTCACAATTTTGCCAATCCCTTGCCCAGAAGGATGAAAGACAAAGTTGACCGGGGCAAGAACACAAAAAGCAGGAAATATCATAAAGGGTTTGGGCCAACACACTAATGTCAATTTGTCAGCCATTTTCTTGCAAGTATTAATGGATTGTTGATTGTGTATTTAAGATGCTGGACTACAGGCCTATTGACCAAATGGTTAATAGCTCAAGTCTATCTACTGCAACCATTATAATACCTATTGAATGCTGGTGTTGAAGGTATTGACAAGGCTCCTCCCCATCCTGTGTATATCACCTTGCAGTCTATTCTACTTGACTGAGAAAAACAAAAATTTCACTCCCTACCTCTCAACTAGTCAAAGACAAGGAAGAGTATCATCTAGTATAATCTACTCCCTACTTCACAGTTGACTGGACAGCAGTAGGAAAGAATACCATCCAACATATCTCTACTCTTTACTTCACAGTTGGTTAATGGTAAGAAGGTGTACCGTCCAGCATATCTACTCCCTACTTCACAGTTGAACAGGTAATAATAAGGAGTATCGACTAGCATACTCCACTTTCTACTTTACAGGTGAGTGGTTAGTAGTAAGGAATATCCACCTAGCTATAAAAATAATTGAGATAAGAAATAAACCATCTTCCTTATGCAAACAATACACATGTAATGTTGTATGGAAAACAATTCCAATCCGACACCAACTGAAGACTGGGTCCTTTGATTCACTTGTGCCACGTTCCTGGCCATAACATTTGTTAATTCTCTTTCAAATGTAGTCGGTCATTGGGGAGTGGGGTTCTGATATTAAACTACATGCCTCATATGGCCATTAAGAAAATAGTTCACTGACCTTCATCAGTCTGAGTATTTTTCTCTTCGTATTGTTTTGTGGGAGTAACTTGTTCTGTATTCGGATCTCCGATAATGGCCTGAAAAGAAAACAGTAAAGACGATTAGGCCAAACAGGAAAAGCACGTGTAGAAAATGTCACAGCTTGCATTTAGAGAAACCACAGTGTGTGTAGAGAGAAAATAACATACTTTTTGACATACAAGTCAAATTTTTCAAAATTTACTAACAAGCACCCACTACACTCTCAGAGTGGTTGGCGTTAGGAAGGGCATGCAGCTATAGAAACTCTGCCAAATCAGATTGGAGCCTGGTGTTGCCATCTGGTTTCACCAGTCCTCAGTCAAATCGTCCAACCCATGCTAGCATGGAAAGCGGATGTTAAATGATGATGATGATGATATATATATGCATATATATATATATATGTCTATGTGTATACACTCATACACACACCCCAGGCTTCTTTCAGTTTCTGTCTATCATATCCATTCACAAGGCTTTAACTGGCCAGGATCTGTAGTAAAAGACACCTGCCTAATGTGCCACACAGTGGGACTGAGCTTGGAACCATGTGGATGGAAAATAAATTTCTTCACCACGCAGCCATGCTAGCACCTGTTTGTACAGAAATAAATGCCAGATGATAATTTTCTATGGATGTTGACATAATGATAAATCAGGTGACCTTATATGGGTTTTTTTTAAATGTTTTTTAGCTTTATGATATAAACTTTTGTTTGTTTATTTTCTTTTTAAATGTACGTTAATTAGACAAAATACTGAAATGTCTTTATTTTACAGTTTTATTCTATGCCAGGTGAGAAATGACAATAACCAAGAGAATTATGTGTGCAATTCCTAGCTAAACATGCAACAACAGCAGCAGTTTGTATCATGTCACTGCATGAATTTGCAAACATAACCAACACATATGTCAGTATGAAAAAGAAAAAACCCCAAAAAAATACAAGATTAAAAAAAAAAAACAAAAAAGAAAAGACAGACAAGAGTCAATAATGATTTCAGAAATTTTTGTTTGATTTTACTCTGCAAAGCTAGAAGTGAAATTCTTACTTTTAACACCAAGTCTTTTGTCATTTCTAGAACTTTCAAATTTCCTACTAATTCACGTACAAGAAGACTCCCCAGTTCTCCTGCGCTCCAAATCAATTTAGCACCAGTATGTAAGGCAATATCAGAAAAGATCTCCTCAACGTTGCCTTTATCACGAAGAGCATCGACACATTCATTAGACAACCTGGCAATCACGTGTTCATAGACCTGCGAAAATAAAGAGGAGAAAACGGGGGGGGGGAATTAATTTATTACATGTTTGGTACAGGAAAGGTGACTTCACTAAGGAAATAACGAGGGCCCTGGCCTACTGTAAAAGAAATAATTAAATAAAAGGGTTCGGATCTGGTTAACAAAATATTCAAGAACGTATGAATGCTTGTTATATAACCACCCACTCACACAGGCAACCCAGAGCTATAGCACAAGACACTTGCCCATGGTGTAGTGGAGTTGGACTGAACATGAAATCACAGGTGCAATATGTGTAGAATAAATAGTGAAGGAGATACCTGTAAATCTTCCAAGGATTTTGGTTCACATAACACTTCACCTTCCTCAACATCCTTATCCTCATGTGTTACTTCCGATGGTGGTTCCCCAGTTTTCTCATTCTCTCCAATGTTACCGTTTTCAGCCACAAGAAACGAAGGACACAGGTCCACGTTGGCATTTGTCTTTTCCTCTTTTAGTTTCTGCCCAGATTCTCCGATGACAGAAAAATTCTCTATTGCTGTTACACTCGACTCATCCTGCTTCAAGACTTTCAGACAGACAGGCCCAGGACAGATCTTTAAATGCCGAGCAAAGCTCTTGCGCCGCCGCCGGGTCGATCCGCAAATGGGGCAGTGAAAGTGATAGCGGATTTTATTACAACCTTTCTCAAGCTCACAACGTCCATTACAGAGGAGCACTGAGTATTCTGTAAAATAGAATAAAAATAAAATATTTAATTAGGAGCAATCATGGCTGTGTGGTTAAGAAGCTTGATCTGCAATCGACCATATGGTTTCAGGTTCAGTCCCACTGTGACACCCTGAGCAAGTGACTTCTACTATATTTATGAGCAAATTTGGTAAACAAACTGTGAGGAAACATGTCATATGTACACACACACACACACACACACACAATCATCATCATCATCATCATCATCATCATCATTGTTTAACGTCTGCTTTCCATGCTAGCATGGGTTGGACGATTTGACTGAGGACTGGTGAAACCGGATGGCAACACCAGGCTCCAATCTAATTTGGCAGAGTTTCTACAGCTGGATGCCCTTCCTAACGCCATACATATACATACATATATACATACATACACATATATGTGTGTGTTCTGCACTGCTTGACAACCAGTGTTGGCTTGTTTACATCCCACTAACTTAGTGGTTCGGTAAAAGAGACCGGCAGATTAAGTACTGGGCTTTAAAAAAAAATATTAGTGTCAAATCGTTCAATTAAACACTTTAAGGTAGTGCTCCAGCATGGCCACAATCCAATAACTGAAACAAGAGCTAAAAGATCAAATATATACTTTTTCATTTCTATATATGTATAGAGGAAACATTTACAAGTGTTGTACACACAAGTGTACAATGCATATATATACATATATATATATATTTAAAGACACCCTCAACTTAAACACTGAAGAGGAGTGTAAAAGTACTGTTCCTATATGTAATATAATTGTATACTTTCCGAAACCTGTTTCTGATATTGCATCATGACAGAGCTATGATTGGCATTTAAAAAACAAATTTCCAATTATATTCACTTTTATTTTGTAATCATATTATTTACTGCTATGCATTAATGTCTGTCGTAAGTGACCTAGTCATCGTTACAATAAGACAGAGTATCAACAAGATACGGCAGGACAGAGTGTCAGTGATACAGAGTACCAGTGGGATGTAATGGAATAGAGTATCCGAGGTATATTAGGATAAAGTATTAATGCATATAAATAGAGTGCTAGTGAGGTATAGTGGGAGAGAGTATGAGTGAGATATAGTAGAATAGAGTATTAGTGAGAGAAAGTTATCATTGATCATTAGAGGAATAGAGTATCAGGGAGTACAGGTGAGAGTTAGTGGAATAAAGTACCAGTGAGATATAGTGGGACAGAGTGTCAGTGAGTACAAGTGGGATATCTCTGTACCTTTATACTGGATCCTTCTCTTCCAGTGAGCATAGTAATGGTACTGAAGGTGTTGCAAGAAATTGGGTTTGAATTTCTCCTTCGTACACAACGGACAGTGGTACTTATGGCCACAGTTACAGTCAGGAGCATAACACTTTTCCATGGGTAGATCATTCAGGGTACGTACAATGGACTGGTGATACTAGAAAAAAGTAGAGACATAGACTGAGGTTACATTACGACATGAAATATAAATGCAATTTGTTATTAGGGTACATACAACAGATTGGTGGACACTATATTCAAAGTTCAATGATATCTGACTAGTGTTCTACAACAAAATGATAGTGAATTGGACGAATTACAATATTTACTTCATATTTATCAAAATTTTGAATTCAAATCCAACAACAGGGTTGGCCTTGTTGATCATTCTTCTGGAGAGAATTATAAATTAAGCATCATACATATAGCTGCACATCACCTCAACCAATGGAGAAATTAACAGCACTAAATCTACTGTCCATCTTCATCCATTTTTAATGAGCCACTACATAAAAGTAAAGGATTTAATGAGAAACAAAGCAAGGACATTGGTTAGCTTACCTTTAAACCTTCGACATCACGCGGATGAGGAACGTTCTCAAAATCTTTCTCCAAAAGTATTGTAGCCTTTCTCCAATTGTCTGTCAGTGCTTTGGAAGTGCGAGGCTGTTCCATGCAGCGCCATAAATGGTTAATGAGTGGACTCCGTCGGTTTCGCATAACATTGCAAACTGGGCAATGATAATGTGGTCCAGATCTTTGTACATCAACTGCAGAAGTATCAAGTGAAGATTCTGAAGCTTTCTCCCCATCAGCAGGGGTCGTTGCTTCCGATGTAGTTTTCACATCTGCAGGTTTATAACATGATTCGTTCTTACAAAGATGGATTTCTTTACCTAAAGAAAGATGGAAGATTTTTTTTCTTAAATCGTAAAAAAAAAGAGTGAAAGACCAAAGTACGAAGTCCATTAAAGACAGTTGGAAGAAACATGGTCTTTACAACATCTATTGCCCTAAGCTCACGGGGTTAATAAAGCCTATCACCATTTCACAGATACTGAGACATCATTTAGCTAGAGTAACATATCTTCTCCCTGAACATCAAAAAGTCAAGAACCACATATATCCATCACTTAAGATAATCATCGACGTTAATTGCTTTATACCCACTTTCCATAGTGGTATAAAGTGGGTGAATCATCACAGCCCAAGTCAACTATTTTCTGAAGTTACTGCTCCCCTAGACCACCTGCAAAGTTATGTGCTGTTTATCTTGATATGAAATCACCATGTCCTGCACATATGGTTGTGATGCATGTGACTGGTGTACCCTTATCAGATGGGTGTCATGATGGGTATACCGGGCATTGTATATTTGTACTCCAGTGTCACTCTGATGGCATGCATTGCTCTCACTCAATAATAATAATAATAATAATAATAATAATAATAATAATAATAAAACCTTACCATATCCTTTGATAGTATTTGGATATTTTGGATCTGGCACAGAGATACAGCTCTTATCCTTGCCCTTAAATGAAATATTGTATTCAAATATTAGTAACATCTCATTGTAAAACATCATCATCATCATCATCATCATAATAATCATCATTTACTATCCACTTTTCTAAACTAAAAGTAACACTTTTATCCACTAAGCCACAGACATGAGGAGTGCACAAAACTACAACTATATGAAACAATGACTCATCTCAAGACATTTAACCCTTTCGTAACCAAATTTCTGTTGAAATGCACTACCTATGTTTCAATTAATAAAGAATTAAGCAAAATGACTTTGTTATTATTAAGTTGAGAGCATAAATTCACAAGAAAGGTTTTAATTTAGATTGCTTTAAAATAGGAAGTTTATATCATAGAACCAGAGCAGTCTCAAGTAGGTTGGTATCAAAAGGGTTAAACATTATATAAACATAGAATTTAAAATGGATATTTAAAGACTTACATACCATTTTCTTCATATGCGAATGTAGGTGCAGAGTAAAGGCATAGCGCTTCAGCAATTTTGAAGGACAGTAAGGACAATGATAATGTCCAGCGATCTGACCACAAGACCAGAAACATTTCACTATAGTTACATCTGAAATCAGTAAAGAAAATTACGTGGTTTCAAGTCACTGATATAGAAATAATTTTACAATCAAAAATGCAATCTTAACACCATCTTAACACCAATTTCAATTTTGTAGTCTTGAAATTTTCCAACTCAATATCTTCCCTCCACCCTACCCCCCACTCCATGCCAATGTAGCCCATCTAGAATCGCTGTGGTTACCCACGGAGAGAGGGGGGAGAAGGCGAGGGAGATGGAAGAAGGGGGACAAAGAGGGGAGAATGAGAAACAGGAGGGGAAAGAAGGAAGGGAATAGGAGGGGAGAGGAGGAGGAAGAAGGGAATAGGAGGGGAGAGGAGGAGAAAGAAGGGAATAGGAGGGGAGAAGTAGGGCAGGGGAGGGAAGGAAGGAGAGGAGTACAGGGAAGAGGACAAAGAGAGAAGTAGGAGTGTGAGGAGTAATGGGAGAAGGGAGGGGAGAGGAAGGAGAGAGGGAAGAGGAAACTGGGGTGAGCATCAACAGCAGCAATAATCCCTTCCATCTGAGAAGTTCTTGAATTATGTAAGAAGGAATCTTTGCGTACCCACCTTCAGCTTGTACTGCATAGGAGAGATGTAGCAACTCTAGGTGATCTCTGACCCGATGTGATTTTGTAGGTTTGAAGTGATTGATATCACAGAAGGGGCAATGGATCTTCCCATTGCAGCAGTTCTCAGCTGTACACGTGTCCAAAATGATCTCATGGCCTTTCAAAATGATGCCATGCTGCTTGGACTGTAATGAAAACAAAAGAGAAAGATTACATTTGTTATCATGAAAGATCATACAATATTTCATAGCTTTGAAATTTTGATGTGTTTGTATATTTTTAGTATAACATTATAGATTAGATGTGAGAAGCCAAATCTGGTCAGTTTGAGTATAAAACGGGTTTGGGCCAGATATGGCCAGTTATTTATTCACATTATTGTTATTTTAATCTTGTTAATAAACAATATCTGTTTTAATTATTTTTATTTTAATTATATCAATAAATAATGTCTGTAATATTAATTATTCTTATTTTAATTACATTAACAAACAATATATATAAACTAATCAAACTGTTTACAATTATTTTCAGTTTAATTACAATGTCCTTTATTACATAGGGGTAACAATTTGGGGTGGGAGTAAGTTTTCAAATGTTTTAGGTGGATGTACCTGTCACTCCTTTAATCTCTCTTTATCTCCACCCACTGTACCTGCCACCTCTCCTCTCTCTCTCTGCAACTCCACCCAATATACCTGCCCCTCCTTCGTTTAAAATCTCTCTCTACCTAATGTACTTGCAACCACTTCTCTTTCTCTCTCTCTACCTAATGTACTTGCAACTGCTTCTCTCTCTCTCTCTCCCTACCTAATGTACTTGCCACTGCTTCTCTCTCCCCCTCTAAGTCCACCCAATGTACATGTCTCTCCTCCTTTAAGCTCTGTTCCTTTCCTCCCTCTCTAAATCCACCCATTTTCTCACTATACCCTATCTCTAGCTCTACCAGATTCATCTGAGAATATAAAAATAAACCAGCACCATACCTAGGAACCAGGTGTTAACCCTTGGTACAGTGGTTCCTTTCTGATCTCTTTTGTTTTTTTATTCTCCAATAGCTTAGTTAGAAAGAGAAGGGCAACATCCATGACCCCTATCCATGATGCTAAGACTGGTGGAAAGAAGGAAATAAAGTTCACTTCAGACTGGAGAGCAGGCTAGGATTCTTGCAGCAGAGTAAAGTTTGCTAAAAGTGGTAGTGTTACGCATAAAAATTTACCACCAAGGAACAAACAGCCCACCTGAATTTCACTAACAAAGCTATATAGATGACCTAATGCTGCACAATGAGATTGAACTCATGGTCATATAGACATGAAACAAACCCCTTAACCACATATTCATGCCTGTTTTAGGAGGTTAATTGTTAGGCTGTCATAAATATAAACAGTGAGATGAAACAAAGAAGGGACATTAGATTTGTAAAAGGGACGGCACTAGTTTCCATGGCAGTGGGCAGTACACATGTTATCAGGTAAGTGAAGTATATGTTGGAAGATGACTCAAATGCAATCAATCCAAGTAACAGGTGCTGCATTTATAAGAAATATTGACTGCTTTGTGAAGGTGTGACTGAGAACATTATTGCTTGAGACACGTGTCCACAAAGTCTGGGTACATGTGGATTAACACATACTTTAAGAAATTATTATTTCTTATATTTAATTGTTTATGTTATGATTTTATTTACTCCATTTACCCAGACTTTGTGGACACCCTGTATATATAGACACATAATATATATATTGTTGTATTTCCCTCAGGTGACTCGCAGAGATAACACAACGAGTTGTACAATTTAATTATTACATTTATTATTCAATTACATACAAAGAACGCACTCACCCAATGTTCGTTGTGTTAATAAACAAAAGTCATGTCCACCATATATATCAATGACATTTTACTACACCAGTCACAGAAGACAACAACAATGAAACAATGAACTCAAACGAACCACAGTGACACACGGAACGTCAGACGAATTACATATCTAACAGTCCATATAACAGCTCCCCACTGAAATTGATGCTACACAAGAAGTATCAACAGCAAAGTCTCTCTTAGGTTTTACGGGTTTTCTTGGACTGTCTTGGGTTGTCTGGTCCATACTCTGGAACGGGTAACAT
>NC_068992.1:49149285-49158237 GCF_001194135.2 Octopus bimaculoides
TGCCATGCGTTTTTCAGGTACAGCATTAGCAGCCACAAACGTAAGGAATCTTGACCAGTAATCAGGCCATAGTTCTGTCGTTGAATCAAATGCAGCAAATGGTGGAATCGACACCGTTGTCGAAGCAGCTGAAAAATAGCCACTAGGATCGCCTTCAACTTGTCGAGCACCAAACAGTTTTAACAGAGTATCCGTATCTCTCTTATGTTGTTGCATTTGCTTGTCCATTTGTTCCCTAAACAATTTAATAAGTTGTACAGTCTGTTTTTCAGCCATTGTTATTACGATGAATAATTTTACGGTAAAGTAAGCATGTAATCCTATCAGACCTATCGGCGACGCCAATAGACTCTGTTGTATTTCCCTCGGGTGACTTACAGAGATAACACAACGAGTTGTACAATTTAACTATTACATTTATTATTCAATTACATACAAAGAACGCACTCACCCAATGTTCGTTGTGTTAATAAACAAAAGTCATGTCTGCCATATATATCAATGACATTTTACTACACCAGTCACAGAAGACAACAACAATGAAACAATGAACTCCCACAGTGACACACGGAACTCAGACGAATTACATATCTAACAGTCCATATAACATGTATATTATATATATGTATGTATGTATATATGCTTGTATATATGTGAGATAATAGTTTTACTTTAATAGTTTCAGTATTAAAGTGAACATATCTGACATTTCAATAGAGAGATGTTATTGTTTCACTTTTGACACGTAATACTGAAATAGTGGAGGAGATATGATATTGCTCTGGGCTCGCACTAGGCAAGACGTTTAGAAATTTTTTTGGCCTATGACACTACATGGACCTTAAGTAAGGCATGTGTAAAATTTGAATTTGAATGAAATTGATTGTATAGTTCTCAAGTTTTAGGGATTCACACAGACACACATTCTCATCTTTATATATATATATATATATATATATATATACGGTGGGCTTCTTTCAGTTTCCGTCAACTAAATCCACTCACAAGGCTTTGGTCGGCCCGTAAAAATGCACACTCCATTAGGATTCAGATACATAATGTCAACAATATTTAAGAATTTTAATATGTGCTCCTCATTTTGGAGATGGTTAGTTGAGAAGCTTGTGAAGGAAAAAAAGGGGTGAATTTAGTTACTTCTTTGTTGGAGAAGTACAGTATACATCGCTATAATCAGCTCTACAGCAGTGGTTTATCGAGTCGAGAAAATATCGAAGACGTAAATCAGTGTTTCGCCTTCATCAATAAATATGGTACACGGACAAGGAGGTACGGACGTTGACAAAAGAAACACAGATTGGCAAAAAGACATAGAGAAATAAATAACTAATGATGATGATGATAATTATAAAGGAAGAGACGACTGTACTTGAATGTTCCACAGTATATTACTGGTACTTTTATGGAAGCTTCTCTGGAGGAATTAGAACTCAGAATGTAATAGGTTGAAAGTGAATATTGTTAAGTATATAGCCTTGATAACTCATCCATCACCCACACATCTTAAGTAAACAAGTGAATGTGATTAGGTGACATTCATGCTTTTTCTTTTAAGGGAAGTAACTAACAAGCGAACAAACCGACAAATAAAACGTGAAAAAGGAGTTCACATGGGAAACAGTATTTTTGTCTTTGTGTGTGTGTGTATATATAGCGAGATAGATAGATAGATAGATAGACACAAACATCGTTGAAGGAGGATAATGATTGTGTGGAGGTGTGTATATGAGAGGTTGTTAGGCATGTTTTTACTTTTAACTGCAAAAATGAAAATGGTGTAATCGAGAACAAGAAACAAGTTCATCTTCAGCTTTCATACCTACGAAGAAATGATTAGAGAATCTACTTTTCGATTTCTTATGAAACGTCATCCTTAATTAGGAAGACATCTGCAAAATATAAACCCAATATCTTAAACTATATAAATATACGCGAATGTAGGAGTCTATGCACTCCTGTACATGAGTATATATTACTATAAATTCTTTTTTATATTAATATCAGCAGATATTAATAGCTTTTTATACTCGCACTACAAAACACGACTATATACCAAAGGCAGGGGATTTTTTGTGTATCTTATATGATTTTTTATATGTAATAGTACTGAAATCGTCTACAGGCGTTTCTGTATGACATATATATAGTGTATTGAATAGATAGAGACAGGGAAAATGTGTGATCTGTGTTACGGAATCTCAAACTTGCACTTTGGCTACAAACAATGATATAATACAAATAATTACCGTGGAATTCTCTTGTTCGCTCATGTTCGTTCTTTAAGCTACGCACACACATACATACATGTGTATATATATGTGTGTGTGTATGTATATATATGTATTTATGAATATCCGTCGTTGGTTTTAAATAAATTAATTGGAATTTACTGAGCCATAAACAGTTCAGAACCTCTGTGGAACTCTCCTGTCAACAAGGGAGATAATGCTTGCTGCTTCTGGATTTCAAGAATTTTAAATATTGTGTGTATGTGTGTCATTTAATTGTGATAATTAATTATGAGTGTTGCTGAATTGTGTGTCATAGATTATTACTTAGTAACGTGGAGATGATGTATTTTAAACAACGAGAAATTCATGGCTTGAAATTTAAACAGCAAGAAATTCATGCCTGTCAGTTGCATGAATTAATTTATCTCCCTTCAATGAATATTTTAGATTTAGAGTTGATTTGCACAGACCAAAAATTAATGCTTTTATCTCATTGCATTGATGTGCTGTGTCTATAGTCCAGCTCATTTTACTTTGCATAGTTCTGACCACTTATCTGTAAATAAATACCTACTTTAATGCAACAAGATAGACACATAAATACACATAAATCACTGTTTCTTAACCAACTTTTCTGCACTTCCCTCCTTGACCAGTTCACCATCCTGGTTTTTCCCTACATATGATAAAAAAATTGTCCTGTCTACAATGAATCGTTGTAGAGAATTCATCGGATTGAATTATCTGCTTCATATTAATTTAACATTAAACAACCTTAAAATCAACAAAGAAAATAAATCTAGCAAAAATGGCGTGAATTGTAATAATGAATTTTTCAACTAAAACACAATTTCATCATTAGAATCCCTAAATTTTCTACTCAAGTCAAGAAATTTCTTACTAGAGGAAATCTCCCCAGAATTGCAGACTTACACAAACTTGTGCAAAGATGTTTTAGAGCAATCTAACTTATTAAATTTGAGTATCTTACAACAAACCTTTCAAAGTAGTTGGTATTAACAGCTCAGTAAAATAAAAGGTGATTGCATAACATAATGGTTCTTTAACTTTGAGTTAGTCAAGGTAAGCATCCACAAGAATAAACTTTTAAGGATTATCTCAAAAAAGTATTGGAATTAGTTGATTCCCCCACCCACAAAAGACTGAGAGTCTTTTTTACAAATTTGATGACATATAAGGCCCATAGATATATATTTTACAAATTAGATGGCATATAAGGCCCATAGGTATATAAGACTTAAATCCAAGTTCATCAAGAAATACTAAGAGAGAATTTTTAGTTATTTTAATTTTTGTTGTAATATGTAGCTACAGCAGAAAAAAAATCTTGGACAAAATGTCTGGCAACAACAAGAAAATCTTTTTTTATTATGATACTACATTTTTTGTCTCATTTTTCTTTTATTTTTGTAAATTGAACCCAAACACCTAAAAGCAAACATTACATCAAATGTAGGTCAATTTAAGGGTGGACTTAGCCAGTGCAAAATTGCACAAATCCTTGGGATTCCTTTAGCCAGAGTCAACAGAGTGATTGTACAATTGAACAGCAGAGGAAAAGAATCAATAGCATCCTGCTCAGGGCAACCTGGACCGTCCAAAAGGTGTCTTTGGGGCTGCCAAGCAGATTGCAGAAAATAATCCTTGTTGTAAGACAGCTAATGCTGCAGAGCAACTCCCAATGAGTCGAAGTACTTCTGTGAGGTATTTCCATCAACTTGGCTACTATGGCAGAGCTGCCAGCAGGAAACATCTTAACATGTATCTGAAAGTGTGTGTGTGTGTGTGTGTACAGACACGACCAAATGTTTTTTTTTTCTTTTTTATTTGTTTCAATCATTGAACTGTGGCCATACTGGGGCACCGTTTTCAAGGGTTTAGTTGTACAAATCAACTCCATTACTTCTTTTGTTAAAGTCTGTCACTTTTTCTATTGATTTCTTTTGCTGAAACTGCTGTATGTGTGTGTGTGTGCGCCTCCTGAGTTTGAATCCCATCAAAGTCAACTTTGTTTTTCAACCTCCCAGGGTTGAGAGAATAAAGTACTTGTAAATACTGAATTGATTTCATCCCCTCACCTCCTTCCCCTTGAAATTTTAATTTTGTGTCTAAATTAGAAACTGTATTTCATGTTGTCTTTCTATGGCTAGGGTCTGAATCTTGCCATGATCTAATTTGTTGCTTTTCTATCAGCAAATTACACAGCAAATGAGTGTTAAAGTCAAATCCATCCACCATATATATATCCTTTCATTCTTTACATTAATGTAAGAGATCAGATGTAGTGTGCGAGAGAGAAGACTGTGCTGGTATGGTGTTGTAATGCACATAGACAAAGACAGGTGGGTAAAGAAGTGCCAATCTCTAACTGTGGAGGGAACCTGTAAAAGAGGTAGAACCAGGAAGATGTAGGACAAGGTGGTGAAATATGGTTTATGGATGTTGAAACTCATGGAGGCAATGGTAAGTGACTGAAACTTTTGGTGATTTGCAGTGCTTGAGAAGACATGTCATGCTAAGTGAAATTGTAGTCATTGCCAGTGCTGGTGACACATGAAAGGTACTTGTACTAATGACACCTTAAAGGCACCTGTGCCAGTGACAAGAAAATATATACCCAGTACATCAGGCCATTGAAATCAAGCCAAAACCGACTGGTACCTGGTGCAGCTCACCAGCTTACCATTTCCAATCAGTCTAACCCATATCAGCATGAAAACGGACGCTAAATGACGATGATGATAATTCTCAGCATATCGTCACCCTCATCTCCACCCTCGTCATCATTACGATTTTCAGAAGCTGCTGGAACAATACATGGCAGCTTCTATAGTTTCTAACACTAAACCTCCATATTATGTACCCTTAGATAAATGTCGACATTATATACCTTCAACTAAGCAACAACACTAAATACCTTCAACACTGTTCACTCTCAGACCATAGCTAAATCTCAACATTATATATCCTCAACGTTATATACTCTCAATTAAACCTCAACAATGTAAGCCTCTCGTTCTTGATATCTGCGTCAAACATCATTCTCACCGTATTGTCATTCTTATATACACCTTTGTTATCTTCTCCGTTATCTCTATTATTCCCAGAAGCAGCTAGAATAATACGTAGCAACTCCTATAGTTTCCAACACTAAAACTTCCACCAACATTAATTCTCCAAATACCGGACTTTCAGAGTGACGTCCCTTGCTACTTCAAATTAAAACCTTCAGCTGTTGTTCTTTCATATACCTTGTCTATACATATTCTCTAGAATCATCGATAATTCTTCACCTACCCTCAAAAAATTCCTTTCATAATCTAAGTGATTGAAATCTATAAATTCCCTGGAACAGATAAATGTCTTTAATATTGTTGTGAGTCTGTGATATATTATGGGACGTTCACGTCACCTTTTCAAGAGCCATTTTGTACGGCGTGGTCTCCCGTTCCTCACTTTAATCGTGGGTGGTTCCTTTTTACTTAAAGAATATGCAACTTTGAGGTATCAGTTTAGGAAATCGGAAATTACAACTGCTAAAGAAATCGCCGAAAAAACAGGAATTAAAGCTAAAGAAGAACCAGTAACACTTGAGAACATCTACGACGAAATGAAAAAGGAAGATATTGATACTTGGGTGAACATTCGAGGGCCTCGACCTTGGGAAGATTCGAAAACAGTACAAGATCTACAAAGGGAAAAGGCCAGTTCTTGAAGGTAACGGTTTGATAATTGCAGAAGCGTGAGTTTTACCTCGTCATAGAAGTTTGTCAAATGTATGAACAAATTAATTTTGTTTATATATCAATTTAAAAGCAAATTACTTATTTTAAACTGTAGTTATAGTGTCTAAAATAATGGGGTTTCTATTGTTTTAAATAATATACAAGCAAAAATAATAGTTAATTTCTAACTTTGGTTAACATTATCCCTAACTTTTAATATAAAGCAGAAAATTTGTTAGTGGGGGGGGGAGGCTTCTTGATTAATTAAATTTAATTAGTATATTTACCGGCTTTTAATGGAAGAAATGAAAGTTGAAGTCACATTTGGTGAAAATGAATGAATGACGAACGGCAAGGTAAACCGTTATTAATATTTAACGACTTCTTTATTAGTTGAATAAAACATAACTAATTATGTTTTGAAATATCGAAGTATGTAGTTTGGTGAATTGAAAACACAATATTTATGTCCTTTATTAAATTAACACCGGAGACTTTAAAATAGAGATAAAACCAAACCTTTGTCTCTTGTTATTTTTGTTAACTGTAACTACTGTCACTATTTTAAATATAAAGTACACTTCTGTCGTGATTTAGACACCTTTATTACCGCTGAACCGCATTTTAAATGTCTAAACTACAATTGAGTTGTTACTTAGACACTAAAGCATACATGAGCTGTTTTCGTACATTTAGACACACATTAATCATATTTTACATACCTATAGACGGTTAATATCTAGATCCAAACACCTAAACGACAACACGTGTGTCGTAATTTAGATAGCTATTATACAAGTAAGCTGGGTTGCTGTGAAAGAGGAAATGTAATATGAATCAGTTACATATATAATAATAATTATGGGTAATCTTCCAGTTTCGAGAGGTTAAAAAAGTAAATAAAATACAAGGGAAATAACTGAACGTCTTACCAGTATTATCCGTACTACTTTGTTTATAAATAAATCACGTGATTTGATTAACGTTAACTGTTTATTTATAAATCACACACGTGATTGAATATCATAGTTTCTTATGAGAAATCGAAAATGTCTCGTGGAAGACCCCCTGCACAACATCTAACCCTAACCCGAAACTTTAAAAAAAAAAATTCCGTCGCATGCTGTTTTAGAGAAAAAGTAGTACGGATAATACTGGTAAGTCGTTCAGTCATTTCCCTTGAATATTTTTATTTATTTCTTTTACCTCTCGAAACTGGAAGATTACCATAATTATGTTTACTGTGAAGTGGAAGAACGTGTTCGTTCCTCTCCTGTAGTAGTTTGGTAATTTTTTTATTCGCTCCTTTCATGCTTCTGTCTTCCTAAAATAAGTTCAAAATTACAAGATGCCTGTGTCACTTCTGACGCTATGTCAGCGTACTCTCCTCTATTTTGGTCTCAACCATATTCCACAGACACAGATTATCCTGTATATTTGATATAGTCAACTATTTTAAGACCGTAAATTACTGTTTGAGGGGAGTTTAGCAGCAATTTTTTGCAGGTCAAGCAACCACTTAGTATCTTCCTCATGCCCCTTCCTTACCATCAACATCAGAGAATTACAACCAACTCTCTCTCTCTCTCTCTCTCACTCTCTCTCACACACACAGCAAAAATAATTGCACCTTTTCCATAACATTCTCAACACAGAAAACAGTAAAGAAAGTAAAACAATACTTTTAACAATCATCATCGCTTTAACATCCACTTTTCTATGTTTGCATGGGTTAGACGGAATTTGTTGAAGCAGCAAGTTTTCTACAGCCAGATGCCCTTCCTGTCATCAATCCACACCTGTTTCCAAGTAAGCAGTGTTTCCCCGTGGCCATATACGTTTCCATGGAAGGTTGCAAATGAAGGACACCGTTTGTATGACAGGGATACTCGTTTACAACTAATCATGCGAAATCAAGACCAGGGTACACTAACGCACTCACACACACACACACACACATCCCTTAGCTACTAGAAATAAGGTTGGACAATTTGGTGATAGCATTTGAGCCAGAAATATGTGTTAAGGGCTGTCCCTTTATGTCCAGACTATAGCCTGTCCTTTTCCTTTATGTCATGTTAACTTTGGAGTGAGTCTACAGATTATCTCCCTTCTCATGAGCTGGTCTCGATTGACATTTGATAATTATGACATAGCCTCGAGAGGAGGAAATAATTTTGTTAAATCAAGAATTTATGGTGTGTCGACTTTGATTAAAGTGAAATGATGATGATACATATATTTGTATACATATGTATACAGTTCCACTGTGTGGCACCTTGAGCAAGTGTCTTCTACTATAGCTTTGGGTCAACCAAAGCCTTGTGAGTGGATTTGGTAGACAGAAATTGAAAGAAGCCTGTCATATATATGTGTGTTTGTGTTTGTGTCCTCCCCGATGCTTGACAACTGGCATTGGTGTGTTTACATCCCTGTAAGTTAGCAGTTTGGCAAGAGTTTTAAAAAAAAGTCCTGGAGTCAAATTGTTTGACTGAAACCCTTTAAGGTGGTGCCCCAGCATGGTCGCAGTCAAATGACTGAAACAAGTAAAAGATTAAAAATAAAATGATGAACTTCACCAACACTGACATCCTGTCTCCAAATCACAACAGGAATTGAAACCACTTCACTTAACAATCATGCTACTTACAAACATAACACGAAGGGTACATGATGGCCTCAACAATAAAAAAAAAAGCTTAGCACACCACACCCTGTACCATTCTGCACTCCCATTGATATTAGCAAAAGGTTCCAATTCTCTTCTTGGATCTTTTTTAAAACAGGGGCCACATTTTTCATTAACGAAACACTTTGAAACTTGGAACACTGGTAGAATGTGTCATATAAAACATCTTTTTCTCTTAGTCTTCTTTAAAAAAAAAGAAATCCCTAAGTTATTCCATGTTAAAGTTGTCGTATTTCTGTAATTTCAACCAATCACTGACGTCCATTCA
>NC_068992.1:49158377-49164490 GCF_001194135.2 Octopus bimaculoides
TAAAACAGCAAATTTAAAAAGAAAAAAGCAAATAAAACGAAGAAAAAAAAAAGAAAATGAAAAAAGCAAATTTAAAATGAAAAAAGCAAATAAAATGAAGCTATGGCTTAATCAGCCAAAGGAGTAAATGTAAACAACTGAATACTTGTCAGTGATTGGTTGAAATTATCGAAATAAGACAATTTTTTACATGAAATAAATTCGAATACAAAAATATTTTTCTGTTCTATAACACAAAATAGATAAGTATACGAAGTTTGAAAGTCTTTCGGTACCAAAAACACTACGTAAAACATTAATGAAAAATGTGGCCCCCGTTTTAAAAAAGATCCCTATTCTTTGCTTTCCTCTTTTCTTCCATGCAATTGTAAACAATGGTGTCATTTGATACAGGCTTCTGACCAGTTTCCAACTCACTTATATCTAACATCAACAGTTACAAGGAAACTCCTATATCTCCATGAACTAGGTTCAAAGAGCACCAGATTTCCACTGATGCTTACATCTTTTCCCGATATAAAACTTCCCTTCTTAATATTGGTGAAAGGTATGAGTTCCTGCTCACTTCATGACAAGTATCTTCAACTATACCTTTGAGTTCACCAATACCTTTTAGGTAGAATTGGTAGACAGAAACTGTATGGAGACCCTTCATGTATACTTGATTAGTTTGTTTATCATGTTAGCTTGAGTTAGACAAATATATTGTCGAGGCATTGTTCTACAGCTGGATGACCTTCCTGTCACTTACCCGTACCTGTTTTTTCAAATAATGGATCTCTTATTCCACATGTTTTCGAAGCTACAAAATCAACAAATTGTTTACTCACAGGTGAAATGGCAACACTACCACATGTACATCAGTGATTTTTCAGAGGAGCACAAATATAAAGGAACACACAAAGACATACACACGCGCGCAGATATATCAAAAGAATTGATTAGGTTTGATCTCAGAATGCTGGATTTCATGAAAGACTGCAGCAAATGGATATATTGTCCAATGTACCCTTCTCTATTAAGGGAGACCAAATACTAAGATATGAGACATGATGATCAACATCACCATTGTCCATCACTGAGGAGATCAAAGAAGGTTGAAATCATGTGTTCTAGTGTTCTTGGTGCTGGAAATGGCAGGGATTTATCTCCCCTCTAGCGAAATAACATGAGTGCATTGTGCACCATAAAGCCAATATGAGAACTTCTTTCATGGTATCTACTGCAGTATTGTTTGTTCTAACAGAACATCCATGTTTAAGAGGGAATAAATATTACCTCTCTTTATTTAAGATGGTAGTGAGTAACTGGAAGGATGTTTGATTGCTATTTCTCGCAAGTCAAACTACAACATAGTGTCGCTCACCTGTTCACTCATATTTCATAGTTGAATGGCTAGCAGCAGGAATGGTCTCTATCCAGATGTAAAATACCTTGTTCTAATAAATATACTGTTCCATTATTATAAACATTGAACTGTATTTGTAAAGTGAAAAGCAAATACAGAAAACCTATTTTTCTAACTTTACAACAGTAAATGAGTTGGACTTTTCCCTGAAAAAATAGCAGAATAGCAGAAATGAACGACACTGCTCATATGACAGTGGCACTCATTTACAACCATCATGCAATTTCAAAACAAGGACACACACACACACAACAACTGTCTGTTACACACACACACCACACTGTCTGTCACCATGGGTACGCATCTTCTACTATAACCATTGTCCAACCAGAGCTTCATTGGTGGAACAAATATCATCGTGTCCTTTGTTTCCAATCTCCCATAAAAATGTCTGGTTATAGGGAATATTACCTTGGAAACAGGCAAAGGTTGGCAACAGGAAAAGCATCCAGCTGTAAAAAAAAAATTACCTCAACAAATTCTGTCTGACCAATATAAGCATGGAAAAGTGAATGTTAATCCTTTAGATGCCAACCCACCTGAGGCTACTTGGGTTCTGTGGCACAAACTTACATTTTAAAGTGGTCTCAATTATAATTTTTATCAAAATTTTATGGTAATTTGTTCCAGACCCAAGCTTAATAATTATAAAGGTATTTTATTAAATTCTTCATTATTTTAAAAATTAATTGAAACAGGCAGCATGTGTTGATAGAAATATGGTTACAGGAGGGTTAAACGATGATGATGGTTCTTTCAGTTTCCTCTTTGCAAATCCACTCACTGAAGCTTTGGTTGGCCTGGAACTATAGCAGAAGACATTTGTCCATGGTGCCATGCAGTGGGACTGAACCTGTAACCATGTGGTTGGAAAGCAAACTTCTTACACACAGCCACACCTTATATCATCTATATGGGACGTTTTATGTGTTATGATGTATGTTTATAAGTGCAAAACCTATTAAGTAATATTGTAATTGAGTTTTTCCTGTATTGAGATACATAAATAATTCATTGTTTCACTCCAGCTTTAAATACACAAAAACAAAAGTAAACAAGGGGTAAAAAAAATGTCTATTAGTTTCCTGTCAACTTACAGCTTGGTGCTTGACAAACAACTATCTGGTATTTAAGGAAATTCTTTCATCTCAGTTCTTAAGTAGTAATATCAGGGATGTATTTTAACTCCACCCAAATTTTTGTTTTTTTTTTGTTTTTGATTAATCTGTTTCATTTCTCCTTGACCAATTGCATTCACAGATTGTTGAGCTTTTGACTTTCATTTTTACTTAGCCCCGCCTACCATTAAGTAATTTTGAAAATTCTTTCCTCTGTGTGTGTGTGAGTATGTTCAATGCTCCTAAGAATTGTTAATGAGAACTATATCATCATTTACCATTTTTAAAACCATCCTAGAAATGTAGCTATATTAACATTACAATAATTATTAACAGGACCCATAGAAATTCCATATTTTGTCAGTGATGTTATTCCTATTTTGATGTATAAATTTATAAACCTTCATAACACTGATTCCTTATGTTAGTTATATTTGAATATGTCTTTGATTTTCTTCCATAGTTAAAGTTATTTAAAGTATAACACTCAAACACACATGACAAACTGAAGATTTTTATTATTATTATTATTATCATCACAGTGGTGAGCTGGCAGGATCACTAGTATGCTTCTCAAATCTGCTGGTGTTGTGCTTAAATTAGAAACAATTATTATCTCTTTTTTGATGATAAGTTAAGGTGCCATATTTAACACTAGAGCTATTAATGTTTGGATCTACTGTGTGGCACCTTAGGCAAGTGTCTTCTACTATAGCCTTGGGCCGACCAAAGCCTCATGAGTGGAACTGGTAGACAGAAACTGAAAGACGCCTGTTGTACATATATATGTGTGTATATATTTATGTGTGTGTGTGTCTGTGTTTGTACCCTTACCATCACATGACAACCGATGGTGGTGTGTTTATGTCTCCGTAACTTAGTGGTTCGGCAAAAGAGACTGATAGAATAAGTACTAGGCTCACAAAGAATAAGTCCTGGAGTCGATTTGTTCGACTAAAATCCTTTAAGGTGGTGCTGCAATCAAATGACTGAAACGAGTAAAAGAATAAAAGAATATGTCTATAATTACTTAGTAGAGAGATTAAAGAGCTAGACTGCAGGGTTCCAGTCATTAGTAGAAAGTTGTAATCAGATTTAAACTCATATTCCCATAAGTACTGTAATCTAACACTTTGAAACCTTCTCACAGCCTGTTTGATTATAATAATATCTGAAACAATCTTTGTTTTTGTTTTTCTTTCCTTTTTTTATTGCAGTAAGAAAATGCCATGACAACAGAGACTCTAAAAATCATCCTAGATCAATCTTAGACTAACAGATGGCATCAGTATAGAATGTAAGTCAGGTTTCTTCATTATATAAATTTTCAATCAATGGGTCACATTGTTGAAATGGTGTTCATTTCAGGAACTGACTTTGATAATTTTATTCTATACCAATGTAGATATGGGCATAGTCGGGCAGTTAAGATGTTTGCTTTCCAACTTCACGGTTTCAGGATCAGTCCTGCTGCATGAAACCTTGGGCAAGTGTCTTCTCTTCCACTATAGCCCTGAGCTGACCAAAGCTCTGTATGTGTGCATGTATGGTGGATGAGTGTGTGTGTGTATGTTTGTCTTTGCTTGTCTTGATATTGCATGGTAATTATAAATGCATGTCACTATCATATTAGCAGTGTTAATCATTTCCAACATTCTACAAAGACATGTCTTTATTTTGGAAACAGGCGAGAATTGGCAACATGAAGGGCATCCGGTCATAGAAATGGAGTTTATTTTGCAATAAATTCCATTCAGCCCATTCTAGCACTGAAAAAGAGATGTGAAAATGAGATTGATGATGATGATGATGATGATGAGTAAAGACCACAGACTGTAAGGGACATGGAATTTGTAACAACATTAGGCCAGTGGGGCAGTGTTTTTGACTATGGAACGATTGGTGATAGGGAAGATACCCAGCATAAACCATGACAAAAGTACGTCTTCTGTAAAAACAAATGATTAATATTTTAGTTTGGTATTGCCTGTCTCAAATGAGGAAGAACCAGAACATGTGACTTGATTCTAAGTTGGAACAGACCCAACAACCCATGCCAGAATAATAAATGGCGGTATGATGGTGATGATGATGATTAACTTCATTGTTAGAAATAAAAGATGCTTTGATATTTCTAAATAGAAAGTTTATTTTGCAATGTCTTGGTTTTTTTCCCATCTTTCTTCCTTTTATTTGTTCTGTACTGTAGTAGGGAATTACTTGTGACAGACTAGCTCTCTATCCAGTAGGTAAATTCATCTTAAATTCACTTACAACTAGAGAATCTAAATTTAAGCATAAACTGTGTGGAATTTTGTGATTCAAGAAAGGATATGCTTTAAATTATGTATTCTAGACAAAGAACAAGTTGATTTTTCAGATGTAATGAAGACCTGTGACATATCTAAAATAACATACGAGTAACACAAGTTAATTTAATCAAGTGTACCTTCCCAATGGGCAAAAGCATCAGTTAATTCTGTTTAAAATAATTTTGCTATTTATTTACCTCCAGATCATTCTAAGTGAATAGACCTATAAGCAAAGGAATTCCAACCATGACCATCCCTCTTAGGAATGTCTAGAACCAAATTACCAATTGTCTTCTTTTTCAGGATAGTAGGGTTTGACTTGAAGGACATTTGGCTACTATTTCTAGCAGGTTAAGCTATGGTTTATTAGGTTTCTTTTTTGTTAGCTTGAATTACTTGTCGAGGTGAGGAAAAGATTAAAGTTTAACCTAGTTATGTCTCCTTTCCATTTTTGATGTGGGTTGGATTGGATATCAAAGTCTAAGTCGGTTCTCATTTGGAGTTACTGCCCTTCTAGACAGGTTGGGAAACCACAACTTACTTATATGTTCTATTTCTGGGAGCATTTCTACAGCTGGATACCCTCCTAATAGCAGCCACTTTAGAAAGAGCATATATATATATATATATAAGGGTAAAATAACACAAGGATGAAGGTTAACAGGCTTTAATAGGAGATCACATGACATTTGTTTTTACACTGCACACCAGTTTTGAATTGCTGAGTTTATATTCATACACCATTACAGAAGATTGTTCTTTAAAATTAGCATAATACATTTGAATATTTTTCAGCAACAGCTGTGTATAGGTTCTTCATCAAGTGGAATAAATAAATGTGTGTGTGTGTCTGTGTGTGCTCAGGCTTGATCTCTTTGGCTGGATGCTCTTCCTAATGCCAACCATTTTACAGCATGTACTGGGTGCTTTTTATGTGGCACCAGCACTGGTATCAATTCTGCTGTTGTAGTTGGGTTTTCTTGAGTACAGCAAGGCACCATATATATATATATATATATATATACATGCACACATACATATATACATATGCACTTTCATTTTTCTTTTCTTTCTTTTTTTTTTTTGGACAGAAATTTCCTGCACACTTTGTTGTATCAAGAGTGTGCTGATGAAAATGGTGCCGCCAAGAAGCATATTGTTTATTTCTTATCTATCTATGGGTTTGACCCATCCCTTACACTGCAATGTGAAAAGGTGCTCAGGAATAAAAAGGAAAAAAAATACTGATAAAAACAATATTCATTTGCTCAGATA
>NC_068992.1:49164890-49168960 GCF_001194135.2 Octopus bimaculoides
GGTGGTTCTGAACCAGGAGTCCATATGGTCCCTGAGGTCCCATGTAAAATTTTGTGGGGTCCATGCAAGAAAATTGTAAATTTGGCATCCACAATAGTATTTTAAGGAACCCTGAAAAGTTTTGCTCGTGTTGTATGTATTGGTATGTATTGCAAGAAACAGCTAAGTTTCTTTCTTTGACTTTTTACATAGTTTATCTTAGAGAAGTTAATGTGTGAAAAACAAAATAAGAATTTTGAAGGAAGTTCCTATAAAACTAATTTTTAAGCATTGAATAGCTATGGGGGTCCACCAGAGTAAAATAGTTATCAAAGGGGCCCACAGATAAAAAAAAAAAAAATGGTGGAGAGTCCCTGATCTATATAGTCAACTGAATCCCTCATTCCAAAATTTCTGGTCTTGTGTCTTTAACAGTTATTATGTTGGAATCTTGAAAATAAAAAGTAAACAATAACAACCAATGTAATGTGTGTCCGTCTTTGTTTTTCTTCTCATTTTGCCATCTTGTTCACCATCACCATCATCATTATTATCATCTACATTGTCATTGATATCATAATTTTTTTTTTCCCCCAGTTTTTTTTTTCCTTTTCACTTTTATGGTTTACATAGTTCTGTCATATAAATACCAATTTCGCAATAGCCCTGCTCTTGATAACTTTGCTCAACTCCCAAGGTTCTTGTGTGAATAAATAGGAACTACTTAATTTTTTGCTTCTTTTTTTTTTTTATACTTTCTTATGGATGTTTTCTGTTCTTAATTGTTTGTTGTCCCAATTTCTTTTTACCTTTTACTCTTTCTCCTCTCTTCTCTCACTCACTCTCTCTCTCTCTCTCTCTCCTGCCTTTTTGTGTGCCTGTTTACTGCCTACTTAAATACCTATCTACAAATCTTCTACTCTTATTCTTAACCATTCTTATCAACAGTACACTCTGGGTCTCCTTTCACATTCAACATTTGATGCCCCAAATTTCAAACTTTGTGTTTCTTATCTCACATCTGCTGGAATTCCTACTTAATATTGGTGTAGACCCCCAGCATTCACCATTCCAGTTCAGCATCTCTTTGTACATCTTGTTTACCATTAACTGTGCATCCACTTGTTTAACCCTTTCAAAATCAATCTGCTCCATAAAGTTTGGTCAGAAGCTTGATTCCTCTTGATTCCAGCATTAATTAATAATAACGCTTTTGTTCTATCCGTTTTCCATTGAAATCATAACTATAGTTAAAAGGAAGGACTTATCATAAGTCACTTGCTATGTGGACAGTTGAAATAATCTACTTGTGATAGTCAGTTATTATATAAACGAACAGTTGATACTAAAAGATTTATGATG
Organism: Octopus bimaculoides; assembly: GCF_001194135.2. NCBI lineage: Eukaryota > Metazoa > Mollusca > Cephalopoda > Octopoda > Octopodidae > Octopus > Octopus bimaculoides. The sequence continues at coordinate 49,166,232 of NC_068992.1, forward strand.
AACTTGTTGCTATAGCAACAAATAGCTGATGCGATCACATTTATGATAAGTCTTGTTATGTAAGCTGCTGATATGATCCCATTTGTGATAAGTCTTTTGTTATGTAGGCAGTTGATATGATCACATCTGTGACGAGTCTTTTGCTACAGAAACAACAGTTTACAAGATCTTGTCAGTGTTAAGTGTGTTGCTATAGAAACAAGCAGTTCACATGATCACACCTACAATATGCCTGTTGCCAGTGAAACAACAGCTTACAAGATATCTATGATAAGTTTGTTGCTACTGAAACAAACAGTTGACATAACTGTGAATGCCTCTCTGCTCATGTGAAACAAACAATACTTCTGCTTACATTCAATAAAAAACTACTTAGCCATCTAGTTGGTCTGTTATATATAATAAACATGGCTGGAATTTTTTTCACATATAATGTGACATGTTCCCAGTGTCTTGTCCATTCTGACCAGCTAAAAAACGTATCACTGATGGCTTGATTGTTAGCTTACTTGTATATTCTTCATCAAATACGATGACATCAGCTTGCATATGCTTGAGAATAAAAAGTTGTATGTAGTTTGATGGCCATCTCATGTTTTTGCTGTTACCATACTGCCTCTTTTCAGCATGACTACGTATAGGTTTATACGTAAGGTATGAACAATTTGTTTCGGGAAAGTTTCACGAACATGTTGTTGCATAGGGTTTGACCCCAGGAATTTTCCCCAGAGAACTAGTCAGGCATAGTGGAGGATGAGAAAGTAAAATGAATTGTTAATGCTTTGTGATATTTCAGATGAGGGTGGGGACCACAAATACCTACAACAATGTTGTTTGTGTATGACTATTCTTGGTCCTTATATACAATATCTGCATTAAAAATTCACAGACAATAAGAACCTGTGTAAAATCATATACTTAGATCTGTGCTGAATGTTTCCAAACCTAATCTGCTTTCATAGCCATGCCCTGTTAAAGTGCTGAGGTTGACATTAGTATCAACTGAGACCTCTGATGTAAGCAGTAGTGGCAAGAACGTATGTATGTATGTATATATGTGTGCATGTATTTGTGTGAATACTGATTTGTTACTGGATGAAGATGTCTTCATCTTATCCTTCATCTTATCAGGCACAGGAATATGAGAAAAAATTATGCCTTGCCCTAAACAGATAAGCAAGAATATTCACTTTATGGCAGCTTCTGCACTTTTCCCCTTATCTGGACCAGGGGCCACAAAAGGAGCAACAAACAGCTGTTCCCATAGGACCTGTTGGTGCCATACTATGACACAAACACAGCCACCTTTTGAACTCTCCTTGCTTTTCCTGGAATCATATGAACATCAGAAACTTGTAAATAGCTTCTGCTGTGACTGGATTCAAATCAGCTGCATAAAATATTGATAACACCACAGCTCTTGTTTCTTCATAATTCAGTAAGTAAGCTCTCATGGTTGTTCCCATGTACATATAATCCTATGAATATGGTTTGTATTAATTCATTCATTTTGTAAAATATGTAATGAAGGTTGTAATTTAATCAATATATACGAATAGATAAGGTAGTGATCTGGCAGAATCACTAGCATGCTGGGTAAAATGCTGAACAGTATTTTGTTCGTCTTTACGTTCTGAGTTCAAATTCTGCAAAAGTCAACTTTGCCTTTCATCCTTTCAGAGTTGATGAATAAATACCAGCTGAACTCTGGGGTCAATTGACTTATCCTCTCCCTGAAATTGTTAGTTGTTTACCAAAATTTGAAACGTTTTTATTAGTGAAAGTTTTATCTTTTTAATTCATTTTTTATTTCCTTAAACTAAAAAGCACATCATATCTATCAAATCTGTTAAAAGAAGATAAGCCATACTTTTTAGTTCATTTCAATTATATCCAAAAGTACAGGTTTGATTAAATGGCAAGATTTCAAAAGAATTTTTCAAAATTCCTTGCTTGTTTTTAATATATTAACATGATGTTTTCAAATATGGTGACTTACAGTGTGGAATTTCCACAGGTCCCACTAATAATAACAATTGTTTTAAATTTTGGCAGGAGACCAACAATTTTTAGGGGAGGGCGTTGGTTGATTACACTGACCTTTGTACTTGACTGGTACTTTATTTTATTGACCCTGGAAGGATGAAAGGTAAAGTTGACTTCAGTGGGATTTGAATTTAGAGCGTAAAAGCGCTGGAAATAATGCCGTTAAGCATGTTGTCCAATGCATTAATAATTCTGCTAATCCACTACTCATAATAATAATAATAATAATAATAATAATAATGACGATTTTACTTAATGATAGTAATTCTTAAGGTGATGTGATATGATAAGCAACCATTATTAATGCTCCCCCCCCCCTATCAGCAGATTTAGGTGAGGGTGTGGTACAAACAGGCAGCAAAACTGTAAATCATGTAAAATGCCACCACATGCATCCTTAGCAATATCTGTTCCTTGCCCCGCCCTTAATCTAGCTTATTAGGAGCAACTACTTGAGAATAAACTTTACGCTAAGAATTCTTCTTCCCATTCCATCCCATTATATGCATATTCTCTTTTTATTCTGCAATATTTGTTTCTTTGAGATGGATTGGTAACTTTCACTTGCCATGTTTTCTTTGTGCTCTTGCACAGGAAAAAAAAAATGAGAACTAATTGTCTTTGTTGTCTGCTTGAAAAGAAAAAATCAAATAAAAAAAAAAACGAAAAAAAAAGCAGTACCA
>NC_068992.1:49169387-49174971 GCF_001194135.2 Octopus bimaculoides
AAAATACAAAAGGAGGTACTAATTTCTACAAGGTATTATATTTGATACTTTACCTATTCTGCCAATCCATCATGAACTACCACCACCACCACCATAATGATAATGATAATAATAATTTCTGCTGTTGGTCCAAGGCTTGAAATTTCAGGGGAAGGGGCTATTCAATTACTTCAATCTCAGTGCTCATATGGTACTTATTTTATCAGCCCTGAAAGGATGAAAGGCAAAGTCAATCTTTGTGGAATTTGAACTCAGAACATAAAGCTGGAAAAAATACCTCTAAGCATTTTGTCCTGTTGCTAATGATTCCATCAGCTCACAGCCCTTTCGTTTCAAATTCTGGCACATGGCCAGCAATTTTAGGAGGAGGAGGGGTTTAGTCATCACATTGACCTGAGTACATGCTAGTACTTTGTTTTAGTACTTTGTACTGGAAGGACGAATGGCAAAGTTGACCTTGGTGAGTTTTAACCACACACTATAAAGATCTGGAAATAATGAATCTTGATGATGATTATGATAATTGTGACGATGATGATCATGATGACAACAATGGTGAAGATGATGATGAGGAGGAGGAGAAGGAGGATGGTAAGCGTTTTTAACATTGGCCCAAGGTCACCATTTTTTGGGGGCATGGCATGGAACAACAATCTCAATAATTTATGACAGCAAGCAAGAGATGCACAACGTCAGTTTATATTTGGTATCAAATTACTTCTTAATACAATTTATATGCCATTATCCAAAATAATAGTGTGCATTAAGTAAGAGAAGGCTTTCTCAAATAAATTATCTAAACTACTTTGGAGTATTTTGGGTGGAGTACATGTAGTTTGTTTATAGTAAATAACAGGATGTAAAGGTGGAATTTTGCTTCCTAAATACTTTTAAATATTTCTTGAGAGGATGGCTGGACCAAACTACAAAATATCAGCACAACCATATGGTGGGGGTCAACAGGCCACACCCTATCAAATTGTCCAGATTTTACATATACTTATTATGTTCCAGACTATTATTTCAACTACGGAGTCTTTATTTACATTGTTTACACTCTACATGATGTCTCAGTCTGTTTGGTCTCCAATTATTGTTCTGAGATATGCACATGGCTCCAGAGTGGATCCTGGGATATGTAAATGACTACCGACTAGATTCCTAGATATATAAATGACAGCACACTGAATTCTGGGATGTGTATATGGCTCCATGCTGGATCCCTGAATATTGACATGGTTCCGGTTCCAGGCTGGATTCTTGGATATGTAAATGGCTCCAGATGAGATTAAGACCAGAAACCATTGTTTCTAAACTTAAGGATGATAAGGTCTTTCTCTAGTAAGACTAATTATCATACACACACTTAGACGAACACATACAAGCACACACACACACACGTACACACACACACGTACACATGCTTGCACACATGTATGCACGCACACTCATACACATATGCATACAAGACTAGCTGCGATTATTACAGAGACATTGGATACAATATTGATTTCAAATTTTGGCACAAGGCCTGCAAGTTCGAGAATAAAGGGGGTAAGTCAATTACATCGACCCTTGTGGTCCACTGGTGCTTAGTTTATTGACCCCTCACCCATCAGAAGGATGAAAGGAAGTCAATCTTGGCGGAATATGAATGTAAAGACATATGAAAAGCCACTAAGTATTTTGCCCAGCTTGCTAACAATTCCGCCAGCGAGCCAGCTTGTTTATCGGTTATAATATTCACAAGACGAACAGGGATTATAACATAGACACATTGGCATGTTCTTCATGAGAAGACTAACAGTGATTCTTACAGACAGATTAGTATAATCTGCAGTTGTAGATATTTGTTAGACCATTTCTTGACTAATAATTCCAAGTCACTGTCACCATAAACCTGCCATAGACAGGATTCTAGATGAGGTGACTTGAAAGAGAAGGAAACTTGAAGAGAACCTGGTGTTTACAATCTAGAGAGAACCAGAAAAGGAAATGGTACATACTGTTGGCTTTGTTGTAATATTTGACTGTGCAAACCTATGATTAAAAATTTTCCAACAATCGTCATCCAGTTTTTGTATGTACATGTATAAAGTAACCAATGTGTTCTTCTTTAAGACAGTAAAGGGGTTGAGTAACTTTAAGCTGCTATTTCTAGCAGGTCAAGAAACCATAGAGAAGCTCTCTCACTTGATGAAGAACTGACACATTTTTGGGAGGAAATGAGACTGGTTGTCTGCAGCTATGTATATGTGTTAATATAAGTTATATGTATATCTGTATATGTGGTGCATAAGTTATGCACAGAACAAATTAAATAGTGCATAAAAAATTGGATGATTATACACACATACATATATATAGAGAGAGAGAGGTATATATATGTAGTTTTTAAGTTTGAGATAATGTATGGCCAACTTTAATATTGCGTCAATCCCACTGCATTCCAATTACACTTGCTTGATGATATAAAACATATATTAGCATATATATATGTGTATATAATTGTATGCATGTATGTATATACATATATGGATACACACACAATATATATATAAAACACTATATATATATATATATGTGTATATATGTATATTTACATATGTATTAAGCTGGCAATGAGTACAAAGACAGTGTGGAGTGGGGAACAAGTTTTAATAAATGTTGTATTAGTTTGACACTTAGAAAGACAGGAATATAAATGTGTAATACAAGTACACAGATGCATGTATACATATACCTACATACATATAAACATATGTGTGTGTGTGTGTGGAGGTATGTGGCTTAGTGGTTAGAGTATTGCATGTTGCACTCATGATAGTAGGATCATAGTTTTGATTCCTGGAATAGGCAATGCATTGTGGTCTTGAGCAAAACACTTCATTTCACATTGCCTCTGTCCACTTGGCTGGCAAAAATAAGTAACCCTGCAATGGTCCAACATCCTATCCAGCGAGGGACTATATATATATATATATATATATATATATATATATATATATATATATATATATGCCACAAAACCCAGGAAATCAACCTTATAAGTCTAAGACTTGGGAATGATCTTTAATCGTTTTTGTGTGTGTAAAATAATAATAATAATAATAATAATAATAATCCTCATCTATAATTTGTAATAATAAGAAAGCCTCAAGAAACACCCACAGCAGGGAAAACAACTCCAGCAATCAAGTACATGAAGGAATGAGAAAAGCCAGTGGAGACAGCAAAAAGGACAGGTAGTGTACAACATGGGATCGACTATGGGATATGGAAGTTGACCTGGGGAAAAGACTGCAGTTTCCCCAGGGCATCCAGATATCCTTGAAGCCAGATGTAGTTTTGTAGTCTGTAAAGTCAAAGAAAGTGATCCTGATCAAGCTTACAGTCCCCTGGCAGCAGTGACCCATGCACTGGAGAATCCAGTACAGCACAATAAAGAAGACATTGGCAAAACAAATTGAGGAAGACCTGAAGGCATAATGCCTCAACCACAAGCATTCTAAGGCCAGCGCCTGGATCAGGAAGCGTGAAATAACATCATGACTAGAGACCATCATCCAGCAGCACCCACAGCTGCATATTGGTTGTGAGGACAGCCTTTCCCTCCAGCTGCCAGATCAAAGAACAAGAGAAGGGAAGACGGGTGTGATGAAGCCTTTGAATGGAAGTGTGACAAATACCAGAGCCTTTTGAACAATTGTAAGGAGAAAAGATGGCAGTCATGGCTATACCCAATTAAGGTTAGCTTTAGAGGATTCCATGCACAGTCAGTGCAGAGAATGCTTAAAGCCATTGAAATAATAGGAATAAAGTGAATTTTAGCTGTGCACATGATGGGAGAGGCAGCAGAAAATCATCCTCGCTGGTTATGGAGCAAGAGAAAGAAGTTGAGCTGGAAGCCAGGAGGCTTTTGAAATCATCTTCACTTTCTTTTCAGGGTTTGTAACAAATGCTACTAGGTATTTGTTTACCTTCTCCAAATAAGAGACAAATTTCTATACATCTATTCATTAAAATTTTTTTGTGTACATCATTAAGTATATCACCACCTGCTTGAATTGTCTAGATTCATGTCATTGACTCACTTGAGTTACTTCCCTTAGCTTAGTTTTGTAATTTTGTATATTTACGTCATAAATTTTTTTTTTACATTGGACAAAAATTACTTTGAGGACTAGAGGCTTGTTCTTTATCAGAAACACTCCAACCATAGCCATTCCACAAATATTTTGTTTTCCTTTCATGTATAGTGTGTCCCAAAACTGCATTATTATCTAAGGTGTCCGCTTTTTATGAGGGTATAGTACAGTTTGATGAAGAATTAGGCTACTATTTCTAGCAGATCTGACAACTGTATAGAGGCTTCTTTATTGTTATTGTTTTTGTAGTTGCTGTTGTTGGGGATGGGGGTAGTATTGGTGTTGTTGTTGATGTGATTATTGTTGAAGTTGTTGTTGCTGCTGCTGCTGCTACTGCTGTTGATGATGTTATTGCAGTTGCTGTTGATGCTGCTGTAAGACCCTATTTGATATGTGTTCCTACTCAGCAGGAATGGTTTGGTGAGTGTGAGGCGGGGTAGACTGAGGGGGGGGGGTGATCATACAGAAAAGAGAGACAGACAGACAGACAGAGGTGGGTAGAAAGATGGAGGAAATATTTGAAAAAAAGTGTGAGGTATGGGATGGTGTAGAAGAGGAGGAAGAAAGGAAGAATAGAGCAAGTAAGGGAGAGGGAGGGGCAGATATTTAAAAGAATGAGTGGGTGAGGTGACAGGTGATACAAAAGAAAGAAAGAGAGAGGGAGAGAGTGAGAGAGAGTGAACAGGCAGTTGATAGATGAAAAATGGAGAGAAATAGAAAGATAGATAGACAGGGAGAGCAGGAGAAGAGGTAGCAGACAGATAGCTAATGGAGGGAGGAGAAGAATGAAGAAGTAGACTGGTTAAAGAGAAAAAGATAATGGTAGGAGGTAGAGAGAGAGAGAGAGAGAGAGATTCAGAAAGAGGAGGAGGAGAGCAGAGAGTGTATAGATAGATAAGACAGAGACAGGGTGTGTGTATAAATGAGGGGGAGTGGATGGGGACATGAGAGGTGTAGCAACAGGGAATATTGCAAACCACGTGCAGATGCTCATGCATACTGATATGCATTCACACATGCATGTCTCGCTTCCTCCCCCTCTCTCTATGTATATATATATCTTTAATTCTTTAATTTGTTTTTGCCTTCACAAACGAGGCAATGGGGAGACCGTCTTCAGTCTGACCAAGGGATTGCACCTAGAAAGTTACCCCCTGAGTCACAAGTCCACGCAAGTTTGTTTATGAAAGGCCATCAGTCGCCCACGCATGCCAGCCTCCCCTCTCCATGCCACCGATGTTATCCAAGGGAAAAGCAAAGGGGCCGATACAGCTTGGCCCCAGTGATGTTGCAACTCATTTCTACAGCTGAATTAACTGGAGCAACGTGAAATAAAGTGTCTTGCTCAAGAACACAACACACAGCCTGGTCCAGGAATTGAATTCACAACCTCACAATTGTAAGCTCGACACTCTAACCAGTGAGCCATGTGCCTT
>NC_068992.1:49175377-49177670 GCF_001194135.2 Octopus bimaculoides
TATATATATATATATATATATATATATATATATATCATATTGGTTTCACATTTTGGCACAAAAGTCGATTACATTGATCCCAATACTCCAAAAGGATGAAAGGTAAAGTCGACCTTGGCAGCATTTGAACTCAGAATGTAAAGATCGATGAAATGCCACTAAGCATTTTACCTGGTGACCTAATGATTCTATCTGCTCACCGCTGTATTGGTGTACATTATTAGTTTCAAAGTTTAGTACAAGGCCAGCAATTCCGGGAGAGGGATGAGTGGACTACATCAACACCAGTACTTAACTGACACTTATTTTATCAATCCTGAAAGGATGAAAGGCAAAGGTGACTTCGACAGAATTTGAACTCAGAACATAAAGACAGATGAATTGCCACTAAACATTTTACCCTGCATGCAAACAATTCTGCCAGTTTGCTACCTTATATGTATATATTATATTCCTGCCAAAACATACTGCCTAATCCTGCTAAACTCCAATATAAATCTTTATATAATGACTTCTCTCTTTCTTAATAACAATAGTACATATAAGATCCAAATTACTTTTACACACACACACACACATACACACAAATAAAATTAAAAAAACATTTAGAAGAGTTCAAATATGTTTGGGATATATTTGACATGTACAAAGGCCTTATTCACTTATGCAAGAAGTGTTGAAAAACACTAGCAGTGGTTTGAAGGCACCCTCTGGAGGAACAGTAGCTCCTTTGGCCATCATCAGCACTGCAAACCACAAGAGAGACCACTCTAGACTTTCACATGCCTACTACAATACATGCATACATATGTATATATGAGTGTGTCTAGACATGCGACTATATGCATGAGAATACATACATAAAACAGAACATACAAATCTGCACATATAAATACATACATACATAAATACCCTGCTGTTGATGCTGAAATTCCAATGAAGGGGCCTTGGATCTAGGTTAGAAACCAGTTCTTTCTCTATTGGTAAGAAATCTTGAAATAAAATGGAATAATGAAAAACATACATACATACACATGCAAACACACACACACACACAAACTAAACTAAACTGGCACTCTGTTGGTTATGATGATAAAAGTTCCAGTTGATCTGATCCACGGAACAGCTTGCTCGTGAAATTAACATGCAAGTGGCTGAGCACTCCACAGACATGTGTACTCTTAACGTAGTTCTCAGAGAGAAGAGATTCAGCATGACACAGAGTGTGACAAGGCTGGCTCTTTGAATTACAGGTTCTACACATTTTTGTCAGCTGAGAACACTAGAGCAATGTGAAATAAAGTGTCTTGCTCAAGGTCACAACATGCTACCAGGTTCCATTGTCTTTCTATGGCTGGAGTTCCTTCCTAATTCCAGCCCCATTCCACAGAGTGTACTGGGTGCTTTTTATGTGGTACCCAGCACCAGTGCTTTCAACGTGACACCTGTCCCATTTTTTTTTTATGTAGCACCAGCACCAGTATCAATTCTGCTGTGGTGGAGGAGACTTCTTGAGTAGAGCAAGGTGCCAGATATCTTGGTCCTTCGTCATCTCCTCCGTAAAGCTCAGTGTCTTGAGAAGGGTTAATAAAAAAAAAAAAAGTACCAGTCAAGTACTGGAACCAATACAATTGACTAACCTCTTCACTTTAAAACGTCTGGCCTTGTGCTATATTTTAAAACAATTATTTTCTTTCTACATCTCTTTTTAATCTTCTCATTCTTATTGCATTTTGTTTCCCCCTGTCCCTTCTTTTCTCACTCACTCATCTTCATGTTCTTCTCCCCACCCTCCATTCCTCTCAGTCTTACTAAATCTAGTGTCTACAACATGTCTCTAGCCTAGTAACACTGATCTATCCTTTATGATATATTCTTATATTGACTAAACTCTGGATTATTGATACATCCTACTTTACACTATTTATCATTCCTGTAAATTTTTTTGTTTTTGCATATTTTTCTTTACAACTAATGCTGTTTCCTGTTTGCTTTTTTTTCTCTCCTATCAAATAGTAATTCCCCCACCACACAGCCACAAACACACTTATTTCACTAATGCACTTCCTCACTTCAATACTTTTGCTGAATAGTTCACTTAACATCCAAATTTCTCTTCTTTATTATGCTAACTATTTGAAGTAAACAGGGATTCTCTCACATAAATTAACATACATAAGACTTTATGCACTTCCAGCATAAAAGTAGTATTAAGCACTTTTATGTCTTTTTCGTTACCACAGTGTTAACAATATATATATATATATATATATATATATATACACACACACAC
>NC_068992.1:49177680-49178481 GCF_001194135.2 Octopus bimaculoides
ATATATATATATATATATATATATATATATAACACAAGAAATAATTTTTGCTTCTTCTTATGGAAACAAAAACGATTTATAGGACTGCAAAAAAAAGAAGTACTCAAATGAAATTGAGACAGAGACAAAAAACATTGAATGTCTTTACACGTGCCACCGGCACAAGTGCCAGGAAGGCGACAAATTCAGCAATATTCAGTGAATATTAAAATACATTTCCTTTTCAAAATTCAATAGACTCTCCAGACAAAATTTAATTTTTTTTAAAAAACACCTATTCTCAAACTGATGACTGTTCTGGTCCAAGCATTGCTTATAATGCAAAGCAATGGAATTGCAAACAGCAAGAAACATTTTTTTTGGTATTTATGTACAATCTTGCTTTATACGAATTCCTGTTAAATTAAAATGGTGTTCCTCTGTGATATGCATTTTTGCTGATCCCTAGTAGGTGCAACAGCGGCAGTTAATTGAGCCATTTGATTTCAATGTAGCCTCATCACTCCAAAAAATCTTCATTGAATGCTGTGCATTTTCTACACATCTTACTATGTGCCACTTGCAAAATTCCACTCTTTGGTCCAGATCATGTTCATGAATTGTGAAGAGTACTTCAAAATGTAATGGAAGCTTGACTAAAATTCCTGTCTCATGATTCACTTGCCACACAGATTTTCCTGAACTCTGACAATACATTTCTTGCATCATCTATTGTTTTGCGAAACTCATTAACGTCTGTGGTCTTTCAGAATGTTTCTTGAGAACATTCTGAACAATTCCATCTGCTTCAAACTTATCTTT
>NC_068992.1:49178640-49180210 GCF_001194135.2 Octopus bimaculoides
GAGCCATTTGATTTCAATGTAGCCTCATCACTCCAAAAAATCTTCATTGAATCTTCATTTTATAAGGGTGGTTAGGAGTAACTAGGAAAAAGACAAGGTGGTAGCGATGGGGAGTTAGAGCAAACTGTCAGGGTACAAGAAGGTGAGTATAAGAGAGGATACAGAGAGAGAGGAGCAAGGGAAGAAGGTAGTCTTGTAAGAGTGTGAGAGAGAGTGACAGTTGGTTGGATGGGAGTAGAACGAATGTGGTGAGGGAACAAAGGTGGAGATGTAGTTGATGGGTGGGAAATAGTAGTGTGGGGAGAGGCAAGGTGGGAGAGACAGGAGTGGCTCAAGAAGAAAGATAGATCAAATCCACTCACAAGGTTTTGGTCGGCCCGAGGCTATAGTAGAAGACACTTGCCCAAGGTGCCACGCAGTGGGACTGAACCCAGAACCATGTGGTTCATAAGCAAGCTACTTATTTCTTTATTGCCCACAAGGGGCTAAACATAGAGGGGACAAACAAGGACAGGCAAAGGGATTAAGTCGATTACAACAACCCCAGTGCGTAACTGGTACTTATTTAATCGACCCTGAAAGGATGAAAGGCTAAGTCGACCTCAGCGAAATTTGAACTTAGAACGTAGCGGCAGACGAAATACCGCAAAGCATTTCGCCCAGCGTGCTAACGTTTCTGCCAGCTCTCTGCCATAAGCAAGCTACTTACCACACAGACATTCCTATGCCTATTTTTTAAAAATATTACAAAATGCTCTATCTTCTGAAGTCAATATTACATAAAATAAATAATTCATATTAATAAGGAGTTTTCAGCCATAAGTAATATGTCTAAAAACCAGATAGCATATTTTGTAATGTATATAATAAAAGAAATAGCTCGCTATTTGAGATATGGTATAAGACAGGCAATAATTGTAATATAATTGATAAAATATTGTGCTTTTTTCTTTTTGTGATTTATATGCATGCATAGGTAGGATGATTGAGGCTAATGTTTTTTTACAACTGGATGAAGTGTCCCCTACTACTAATCACTCAACCATGAAGTAGGACTCTAGCCTGTTTTCTATTCAGCCAGGCAAACTGCAACTAGCATTGTGATGTAACTCCCTGAAGGACACATAACAATGCATATAACTGTAAGGCTTGAATTTGTGCCCATGTGGTTATCATTTCTGTGCTTTAGCCAAGTAACAGTGTGTGTGTGTGTGTGTGTGTGTGCGTGCACACACACACACACGTTACATAGATGCTTACATACATATCTGTTTGTGTCTCTCTGTGCATCTTTCTCTCTCCCTCTCTCTCTATATATATGTATATATATATAGTTCAAAAAAACAATAACAAAAAAACAAAAAAACAACAAAGTGAGGACGTGATATGGATAGTATTATTGGACGCTCAGGAAAGGAAAGAGAGAGTGTATGACGTTTCGGGCGTAGCCCTTCGTCGGAAAGATGGAAAGTTCGGAGAATGGAAGAACGGAGAAAGAGGAAAATGGTACCGATGCCCACGAGGTTATATATATGTGTGTGTGTGTGTGTGTGTGTGTGTGTGTGTGTGT
>NC_068992.1:49182285-49187261 GCF_001194135.2 Octopus bimaculoides
AGTGGTTGGCGTTAGGAAGGGCATCCAGCTGTAGAAACTCTGCCAAATTAGACTGGAGCCTGGTGTTGCTATCCGGTTTCACCAGTCCTCAGTCAAATCGTCCAACCCATGCTAGCATGGAAAGCGGACGTTAAACGATAATGATGATGATGATGATGATGATGATGATATACACTACAAACTTCTTTCAGTTTCCACACATGCTCATTCACATGGAGCAAAATATGGGAGAAGCTCAGGGATGGGGGCTGTGGTAAATACATGATGGCATTGAGAATGATAACAGGTAAGACAGGTATTAATGATGGAGAATAACACAGAGGCAAGAAGGCACAGAAAGGTGTTGATTGGTGGAAGAAGACAATGGAAAATGGAAGTAGTTTGCAGTAGGGAGGAGGAAGGTAACTAAGAAAGTAGGAGTGTGTAATAAGAGCTTACTTTGCTCTCAGGTGATAGAGAAGTGATAGGTGTTAGGAGATGAAATGTGAGAGATAAAAAGGTCAACAGATCAAAGAGGATGGAGGTGGGGATGGGGCAGGGTTCTTCAAGGACGAGCATTACAAATGGGGTTTAGGATATCAATTCTTCTGTGGTGGACCAGTCTTCCAGAGTACAGCAAGACACCAGATACCTTTGTTAGGATCAGTGTCTTGAGATCAGCCTTCAGTACTTCAGCAATTGTCTTCCTGGGTCTCCCTCTTCCATGAGTTCCATCCACTTTAAGTATTTGGTACTTCTTTATCCAACTGTCTACATCTATACACATCACATAACCAAACCAGCTCAGTCATCTCTCTTGCACACTGCATCTAATTTCTCTTATGCTTAACTTTTCTCTCAGTACACTAGCACTCTGTCACACATGTACTCTGACATTGCTCATCCAACAGAGCATACTAACTTCATTCCTCCTTAGTCTTTGCATGTCCTCTGCATTCAGGGCCTACATCTCACTAACATGTAGCATTGCTGTTCATACACATGCATCATACAATCTTCCTTTCACTCAGAGAGAGAGAGAGAGAGAGACTTTTGGTTGCCAACAGAGGTAAAAGCTCTCTGAATTTTCTCCATCCTATTCTTATTCTACCAATTACATATTCCTTACATCCTCTCCACTGCTGATTTGGTCCCCTAAGTTGCAGAAATTATCCACTACCTCTGGAGATCCTCCAGGGCATTTGAGAAAAATCAATTTACAGTATATCTGCAAACTTTATGGCTCCTGTGTATCATTCACACACAAACACTGCCTTCTCTAACAACCATCCTATTATTCTACTGCACTTCTTGTGTGTCCATAGCTTGCACCGGGTACATCATGCGAAATTCCTGCCTACACCTTTGCTACATATCAAGCAGGGCAATTTACCTGAAATGGGTAGTGTCTTGTCTCTTTTCTTGCTTACTAGAACTTTGGTTTTTGCTAAGTTAACCTTGAAGCCCTTCAATTCCAGGTTTTGCTTCCATACCTGGAATTTCTTTTCGAGTTCTGTTACAGAATCTGCTATGAGAGCAAGATCATCAGCATATTGCAGTTCCCAGAGGCGAGTATCTTGAATTCCTCTCTTATGGCTTAGATGACAATAATGAGAACCAAACCCTGATGAATACCTCCCTGTACACTAAATTCATCACTGTACTCATGGTTAACTCTCACCTTACTGACAGAGCCTCTGCATGGCCTGTAAGAGCATACCATATCACACAGTGGGGTACTCTGTTGAAGGCTTTCTCCAGGTCAACAAATGCCAAATATAATGGCTTATTCTTAGCCACATACTTCAGCTGCAGTTGTCTGACTATAAAGATAGCATCAGTAGTACTTCTCCCTGGCACAAAACCAAACTGCATTTTCTCTAATCTGATTCTGTTCTAATTAATTTGGCTATAACTCCTTCTCTAACTTCCATGACCTGGTCTGGCAATTTCATCTCCCTTACCCTTGTAGCAGCTGACTATAATGTTGCTACACCAGTCATAGGGGATGACACCTTCTTGAATAATTTGATTAATTATATGGGTGATAAGACCATATCCTACTCCACCCAATATTTTAAGCATCTCAACAGTAACTCCTGATGGACCAGGGTTTTTCCTTATCTTCAGAATCCTAATAGCTTTATCTATCATACTGCTGTTGACTCGAATAACTGGTCCTTTTGTTGGATTCATACAGGTGGGGGGGGGCTCTCTTTCTCCCATTCATTCGCTACATTTAATAGCCTTTCATAGTAGCACTTCTACATCTCTTTCTTTTCAGAGACACTAAGTGCAAGCATACAAATTCTTCTGGATGGGTAACAGTCTCATGCTGTGTGGTGTATGTATATTATTGGTAGAAATAGGGATAAATAAAGCAATTGATGCAATTAAAATATGAAACAGAATAATTAAAGTGAAACTGGTGATTGTTAACACAACAGCAACAGCTGTCTCTGCATATCTGCATATTCGCACCAATTATGACTGACAAATGAACAAAGGACTATTTCTATGAGGCCCTCATACAGACTACCTTGATAACAAATGACAGCAATATTTTATTACAGCTATTGGCTTTAAAGCATATATTGGGTAATACCATGATGCTTACTCAGGTGTAGATGGAAACTATGGATATGGTACAAGGAAAGCAGAGACCAAAGTTCTTGGAATTCTGATACAAATAACCTTATCATAGGCAGAGGTAACCTCGGGAAACCAGCTAATCACCTGATCACATACAATCAATTGAATACCCAAACCAGACAGACTTCATATACAAGAGGAAATAGCAATTCGTTGTGAATACTAAATTCCTTCTCAGTGAAGAACGTTCCACTTAACATAAATTAATGATCATTAATTTCATGTTAAGAGCTATATGAACCCAAGAACAATCACAAGACAATCCAGAGAGGAAAATCATGGAAGGTGAAAGCTCCCTCAACCATTGATAGCTTCAAAGAAGTAATAGATAATGTATGTAACTAAAAGGAAGAGGAGTTGGAGATAGATATTTATAGCATGTAAAATCAATTGGGAATTTCTAAAAATGGACCTGTGGCAGTATATGCAAGTGAAAATTGGAAGAGTAATGCAAATAATAAACACTATTTTCCCTCTTACTGTTTTGTTTCATTTTGAAAAATAAACATTTATTCTATGGGTTGTTATTGTTTATATTTTGAATTAGATAATCTTTCATGGGGGGGGGGGCATGAAAATCTTTTAAGTGCTTAGGGCCTTGATGAGTCTTAAGCCAACCCAGCCCAGCCACCACCATTATAAAATGGTATGGCTTTCACCAAAGGGCTTGAAGAAAATCTCAACCTCACTAGTGCTAAGAAAGAAAGTACTAAGAACACATTGTAAAGTGGTTGGCATTAGGAAGGACATCCAATCGTGAAAAACCATGCCAAAGCAGACAATGGAGCCTGATGCTGTTCTCAGACTTATCAGATTCTGTCAAACCATCCAACCCATATCAGCATGGAACATGGTCATTAAACAATGATAGTAATGTAATAATGATGGTGGTCATACCAGAAACGAAGATAACTAAACAACATCTTCGTGAAGACTCCATAACGTAATAACGAATGAAACACGTGACTGTTTGGTCATATTCTGCAGAAGCTAAATCACCAGTTTGTGAAAAACAGCAACGAGACAGACATGAACAGGGGAACGGAGAAGATAGGAAAAAGCATGGGTCACATGATACCAAACCTTGAAGCTTATCTACAGACACTGGGTAAACATAGAGCATACAACCAATTGGAACACTGGGGGAGAACAGCCTCCTAATATGAAAGCATGCATGAGATAGATTGGGAGTGCTTAGCTGTTCCAGTCTCTTGATCACCCACTGTAATGCTGCTAATGTATTGGATTGATTTGAAAACTTTTTAGCGGGAAATACTATCACGTTTGGTTGTAGCGTATAATCATTGGAGTGTCTAGACCAGTATTTCTCAAACTTTTCTATCACTGGCCCCATTTTGATTTTCCCAAAACCATGTGACCCACCATGAACAAAGTTAATATTACACACACACACACTCACGCATATATCAGTATCTTTGTGTGTATATATATATATATATATATCTACATACACATACATACAAATATATAGATATATATTTATACATATATAAGTATGTATATATATATATATATATATATATATATATATATATATATATATATATATATATATATATATATATATATATATATATATATATATATGTATATAGTTTTAGGGAAAATATGTATGTATATATATTTATTAGCAACATAGGCAATATTAATAGTAAGGGTTAATATCTATCCCCACTTAAAAGTAGTTGTTTTGTTAGAACAAACTATACCGTGGCAGTTTGGTTCTTATGGTCAAACTGTCGTATCTCCAGTTGCTTCAGATGCCAAGGTATGAAAATTGTCAAAGTGCAGTACACCAGTTTTGCTAAGGAATGGTGAAACTATTTTTCCATTTTCTGAAAAAGCAATGTTTTGAACTTACAACATTTTTGCATAATACCAACGCTATATATATATATACACACACACACAAGTACACACACACATATGTATATACACAAGAAATTTTAAGTAAAGACTTCTTCCAGCTTTTATCCACTCATTACTTACATACACCTGATTCAAAAGTAACCCCCACCCTACCAAAATATTGCCACTCAACCCACTGGTAGGGTGTTTTGCTCACACCTGGAAAAAAAAAAACACTAGCCTAGGCCCTTTTAATGAATATTTATTGTAATTTTTATTTTACTTTCATAAAT
Source organism: Octopus bimaculoides (assembly GCF_001194135.2). Classification (NCBI taxonomy): domain Eukaryota; kingdom Metazoa; phylum Mollusca; class Cephalopoda; order Octopoda; family Octopodidae; genus Octopus; species Octopus bimaculoides. Next base: position 49,187,079 of record NC_068992.1, read on the forward strand.
TATATACTAACATATCACATCCTTGTTAATATAAGAATATTTTCATATTGACTTGCACAGGTACAGGCATTGCTGTGTATTTTAAGTAAATATTTTGGTATCACGTGGTTCCAGGTTTGATATACTCCTGTCTGGCAAGTGGGCAAATGTCATTTATTGTAGCCTTAAGTTGACCTATATATA
>NC_068992.1:49187271-49200368 GCF_001194135.2 Octopus bimaculoides
ATAAATTAAATATACTAGTATATGTATGTATATGTATAATTTCATTAATATTTAGCAGAAGTAACAGAATGACTCAATATCTGACAGTTTCGTGTGTTGGCACTTAGGGAACCTATGTATGTATGTGTGTGTGTGTGTGTGTATATATATATATTATATGTGCATGTATATGTGTGGGTGCATATGTGTGTGTATAGATATACATATACACATGCCCACGTGTTGGAGAAGCTTCTGGACATATAGAGTTATGTGCTTGCATGTGTGGTTATGTGTGTGTACAAGTTCATGTGTGTGTGTCTGCATGTCTGGGTTTATATTTACAGTTTAAAACCTGTTGTAGCTGATGTTAGCTTTCCTTTTATGCTCTATAACTGAGCAAATAGAGATCTATAAAATAAATACCAGACTGAAATATATAGGGGCAGCTAGACCTATTTAAAGGGTTTATTCACCCTTTATTCATTTCACATGGGTGCTGATTATGGCTAGAGCCAGTAAAAGGAGAAAGAAACAAAATGATAGAAAGTATATACTTACAAACATACATACATACACACACACATACATACATACATGCATATAAGTAAATATATATATATGTGTGTGTAAGTGTGTATACATACACACACATACATATGTATGTCCAACGCATGTCTGCATGGACAATGGATGTTAAATGATGATGGTGATATATTTATAAATACACATACATATACATACACACACACACACATATATATATATATATATATACATGGGGAGAGAGAGAGAGAGAGAAAGATTGATAGATAAAGAGACATCCATACATGTGTATGTGTATGAACTGAAATGTGTACACATATATTTCTGTATATAAGTGTATACTGGGGTGGTTGAGTTACTTTGCACGCTCTTTCACATACACACACTTAACAAACACACGCATATTGAAAATAATACCATTTATTATAAATATATTCTGTAATTGGGACACCTTGTTTGCAGGCTGTTGCTGTTGTAGCTGTTACATCTGGTGTAGTAGTGGTGGTGGTGGTGGTAGTAGAAGTTGGTGGTTGTGGTAGTAGTTGTAGTACTAAGTGGTGGTGATGTTGGTTGTGGTAGTGGTGGTGGTAGTAGTAATAGTCATAGTTTTGGTGATGGTAGTGGTGTTTTGATGGTGTTGGTAGTAATTTTTGTGTTGTTTTTAGTAAAGGTAGTGATTGTGGTCATGGTGGTGGTAGTAGTAGTAGTATTAGTACTAATGGTAGTAGATTTTGTTTTCTCTTCCGCTATGCTGGTGGGTTTTTTTTTTTTTTTTTTTTTTTTTTTTTTTTTTTTTTTTACTTTTCCTCAGTATTATGTTAATGGCAGTGAAGTGTGAAAAGCAGAAGAGTATAGAGGACCTTATTATATCTTGTAGTATCTAGTTTCTTCTCTGGGCATTCAAGTAACTACCGGTTATGTAATGATGTAAGTCTAATCAGCTCTATCTTCCCCCTTTCCTTTCCTAATTTTATAAGATTTCAAAGACTGAAGAAGGATACCACTCTCCCCTTTGGTCAAGCCCTCATCAACTTCTTTAAGATCGACTCGGAGGGAAAGATGAGGGGAGAAGAGACAAGGGCTGTCCTCCAGTGAGAGTTTGAGGGGGATTGCAGGTAAAGGGACCTATTCTCACCATGTGCCTATATACCAGGGGACACTGCTTGAAAGCCCTTGGTACTCATATTAAACCTAAGTGTGTTGGGTTCCTTGATTTGGCCCTGGGTATGTTTCCCTATTGGGACATTCAATTTCAAAAATGACCTATTCTCACAATGTGCCTATATGCCAGGGAATACTGCTTGAGAGTGTACAAGCCCTTGGTGGTCATATTAAACCTAAATCTGTTGGGTCCCTTGATTGACCATGAGTATGTTTCCCTATTGGGACATTTCAATTCATTTATATATATCTAATTTCCACACTCGTATATTTTTGGCAAAATTAATCCTGCACAAATACCCAATATTTTTGAAATTTTGGAATTACAAGTTTTTGAAACTTATAATATCCTCCTATCCATTACCTGATATGTAGCAATATTTGTTCAGGCTAAGGCGGTGAGCTGGCAGCGACCACACTCGAATGGTGCTTTTTATGTGCCACAGCACTGGACCAGTCAGGTGGCACTGGTATCAACCACACTTGAATGGTGCTTTTTACGTGCCACCAGCATGGATGCCAATCAGGCGGTACTATATATGTATGTATGCATGTATGTGTGCACGCACGCATGTGTGTGTGTGTATATGAGGGAGTGCTGAAATGCTCCTGGCTTTAAGGGTGTTGCAAAAGGCCTGGTAGGAGGCCCAACCTTCCGAGTTCTTTTACAGGGCTTAGAAAAACTGAAGGACTGTTGCTTTTACTGTGTGAATTTGAGAGGGAAATATGTTGAATGAAATTATAATTAACTGATCCTCCTGTATTTTCTTTTACCCAAAGCCAGAAACTTTTCAGCTACCCCTCATATATATATATCGTTTAACGTCCGCTTTCCATGCTAGCATGGGTTATATATATATATATATATATATATAATGTATCTTTGTGTGTGGATGTGTTTGTGTATCTTTCTATATACTTATTTCTTTTCACTGTGATTTCTATTACTCTTTGCAGCCCCACTTAATGCACTGCTCTCCCACCACCACCACCACTGTTTTGTGTTGTTTGTCATTGCAATGCTACCCATCATACCACCCCATCAGCAGTATCTTATAGACAAGAACTGTAGAGGAACCTGTCTGTTTGCATAATTAATGTAACTCCCGCTAGGTGTCATGGCTTGTTACTAAATAAAAGAAAAAGTAAGAAACTTGGCAGAATCATTAGAGTAGTGGACAAAATGCTTTGTGGTGTTTATTCAAGCTCTCTTTGATCTAAGTTCAAATCCTGCCAAGACTGACTTTACTGTTCATCCTTCCAGAGTCAATAAAATAAATAACCTATATAGTACTAAGGGCTCTAACCCATGACCCCAACATTTGTGACCTTGTACATATGTTAGAAACCACCTCAATTCTGGGAAGAGGGTATTTTCAAGTTAAAGGAAAGATGGAGATGCATTATGCAACAAAATGGTTCATATTTGGTTGATTAGAAATGTAATGGCAAGTATTTATTGACCTTTTTCTTTCCTTTAAAAATTGGCATGAACTTTCTGGACAACCCAATACTTCATCTGAATGGAGCAGAAAGGACTGAGTTAACTTCCAGCTACAGATTGGTTCCATCTTTGGTCTTTTGCCAACCACAACTATCTTGAAAAGGTCTCAGATGCCATGGTCATCTCTGGAGTGACTTTCTTCTGTTATTTTTGTTCCAAGCCAAACTTTTTGCATGTACATGCATACATACAAACAAACACACACACATCCATAAGTACAGGCATACACACACATACATACAAACACACACATAACTACATACATAAAAGCACACACACATACATGCATGCATACACACATAAATACATACATATATGCATACATACTTGCAAATACATTTATTTATTTATTTATTTATGTGTTTCAGCCAAATACCAGCAAACATCAACAAACAGATAGTGAGAAGCTGCAGTCCTGGGTCAAATAAGGACCAAGGAAACAGGATGCCTGGCATCTGGAATGTACTTTACCTGTCAGACATTGCAGCCAGTGGTAGACATATCAATCTTTGCATTCTACAGAAGGTCAGCGGGGAGCAAGAACCATGACATTCTTGAAGCGACTCTAAGAGTTGATAAAGAACAACGAAATGATCCAATCTGGAGAACTTTCAGCTCAGTGACCATGGACAATATCCAGGAATTCCTGGACTGGTGGTGCCAACCAGGAGTGAGTGTGGGGTTGGAGTGGGCAGAAGCGGGATTATTAATGAGAACGAATTAATTGAACGAGTAGAATCAGTTGAAAGCAGACAAAATGAAATGACGTATGATCTTCAGTTGAGTCTCTTTGCAGTCTGTGTTCAAATCCCGCCAAGATTAATTCTGCCTTTCATCTTTCCGCGTTCCAGGGCCAATAAAATTACAGTAGCAGTTAACGACTACTCGCTGTCCTCTCCCTTCCAAAATATATGCCATTGTGTGTATCTTAAGAAATTATTATTAAAATTGTTTTCCATATTTTTATTAGGGCGTGTTCGTTCTTGTTTGTCATAAAACACAGCTGTCCCCACCTCCCCATGCACTGTTCTTTTTTAACTCCCCCCTCCACACAACAACATCATCCTCGCCATCACTCCCACCACCACGACAGTACACTATCAGACTCCATGCACCACCTCCACCACTTCCTCTAGACCCTCCTCCTCCTCCCACCACCACCACCATCACTACTACCAACAACAAAAACAACCCCTTTCTACCACCATCACTATGACAGAACGACAGACAGCGCTGCCAGCAACAACATCAACAACAAGTCTGTGAGCAGCCAGTGTTACATGTACTCTAAATATATAAGAGGTGGGGGGAAGTAAGAGTCAACGAACTGAAGCCGTACAGGGGCGGCGACGGCGGCTGGGTTAAAGGATAAGGGTAGGGGTGACAGAAGTGGTGTGTTCTAATCTATCTTTTTTTCCTTCTTTGTTCTTATGTGTATGTGTATGTATGTGTGCATATATGTATGTATATATGTATGTATGTGTGTGTATATATATATATATTATGTATGTATATGAATGCATTCATGCATATGTATGTGTATATCAACATCATCATCATCGTTTAACGTCCGCTTTCCATGCTAGCATGGGTTGGACGACATACATATATATATGTATGTATATATATATGTGTCTGTGTGTGTATGCATGTGTATATATGTGCACATATGTATGTATATGTCTGTACATGTATATATATATAAGTGTGTATATATATATATATATATAGAGAGAGAGAGAGAGAGACATATGCATGTATGTATATATATTTATATATGTATGTGCATTTGCATTATGTATGTATCTACATATGCATGTGTACATGTATGTGCATATAAATATTAGGACAGATTTGCAGAATTGGTCCTACATCAGACAAAATGCCTTGCAGTCTACAGTTTCACTCCTTTTGCATTCTGAGTTCAAATCCTGGTGAGGTCTAATCTACCTTTTATTTTTCCAGGGTTGATGTGGATAAAGTTAATTACCAATCACTAGTACCTATATAATCAATTATATCCTCTCCCATTCAAATATGAGATTATGTGGTGATGTTACAAATAATTATATGTAAAATGCCAAAATATTTGTGTGCACTAATGTACTTTAATGTTTATATTTACATTGGTGTTAGTTTTGTAGAATTTGTAGAACGGTGGACCAAATTCCTTACAGCATTTAGTTTTGGTTCTTTATGTTCTGAGTTCAAATTTCACCATGAGCAACTTTACTTTTTAATTATTTCAAGATTAATGCAATAATTAAGAGTCAAGTATCATGGTTGATCTAATTGCCAAGCCACTCCCCAAATTTTGTAACATTCTGTTAGATATAAAGTTATTATTAAAGTGGCAGACTTAGTAAAGTATCAGACAAAACGGTTTGTGCTAATTAATGGCAGTCCTTTATACTGAGTTCAAATCTCAATGAGGTCAATTTTGTCTGAACTTTCAAAGGTCAATAAAATAGGCACCAACAGAATCTTGGAGTTGACATAATTGACTATTCAAAACCTGACAAATTTGTAGTTTTGTGGCTCTAGTAGAAATTATTATTAGTGAGGCATGGCTTTACCATAATCATATTGGGACATACTGACTTTGTTTCAGTTAATTTTTAAAATTATGAAGAACTTATTAAAATAACTTTACCATTATTAAACTGGAATGAGGAACTGATTGAGAAAGTTTGACAAATAATCATGGAAGACCATCATATAACAACCCAGGAAATTGCTCACAAAGTGTGAATAAGAACAGGATTGGTGCATTCTATTTTGTGCATGCAAAGAGTGTCAGTGAAATTCATCCCCAAAGTGCTGGTGGAGCAGCAGAAGGACATATTGAATTAAACAAACCATCGTTACCAGCGTCGCCTTCCTGGCACTTGTGCCAGTGGCACGTGAAAAGTCATTTGAGCGAGATCGTTACCAGTGCCGCTGGACTGGCTCCTGTGCAGGTGGCACATAAAATACACCATTTTGAGCATGGCCTTTGCGAGTACCGCCTGACTGGCCTTCGTGCCAGTGGCATGTAAAAGCACCCACTACACTCTCAGAGTGGTTGGCATTAGGAAGGACATCCAGCTGTAGAAACTCTGCCAGATCAGATTGGAGCCTGGCGTAGCCATCTGGTTCACCAGTCCTCAGTCAAATCGTCCAACCCATGGAAAGCGGACGTTAAACGATGATGATGATGATGATGATGACCTAGACTTTATGAAGAACATCATCACTGATAATTAGACATGATTTTATGGTCTCTGCTCAATGCATTTGGTCATCTTGTGTAGAAATGTAAATCCAATGAGTGCACACTACATGTCTGTACTCTAGGTGTAACAGTTGGGAACTGACATAGCATACGAGTGCAAAAGTTTTCACGCATGCACAGGAAAGGTGGCCTCATCTTCCACCCAAAGTATTTTGCCCACATGGCGTTAATTTTGGCAGGAAGAAATAAAGAAGGATACTTTTTGAACGCACCTCATACAGTTAATTTTATGGAATGCAGCCTTACCATCTGTGCAAGCTGTGCTCTAAATTCTGTTTATTTGTTGTTGTTTAGTTCTAGGTCAACTCTGATGAAGCAGATCTATGATCAGAAGGCATTCCAATCTTGACCATTCCATCAGTTTTGTTATTTCTATACGCTGTATCTAGGATCACAATATCAAGACCTCTCCCTTTTTTATAATATGGTCAATGACCATATAAGAGGCTTCCTTGTCTGTTTGTCTGTGGATTATGGTGGTGACTACAATGAAGAATACGTCTGTTTGAATGCAACAGCTGCCGTTCCTTTGCATTCATGCAGAACCGACTCGTTCACATGCTTTTATGCTTGATATTTAGAGCGTCTCCATTCTTGATTGTCATAAAGCACAGCTGTTCCCGTCCTTGTATTCTTTGTGCTCCACCATAATTGTTCCACCTATGATCACTTCTGGTATATCATATCCAAGACTGAGTTAATTAATACATATCAACCAACTTTTCAGATGGAAGAGTAGTGTTTGAGGCAGAGTTGGATACTATTTTTAGCAGGTCAAACAACCATATACATTGATGTTACTGGTAGAGACACATAACATGAAACTGAGGATGTACCAAAGCTAATGGAGGATAAAGATCTCTAGCACAGAATTGTGTTTAGTGTCTCAGTTGTGGTCACTTTAAGAGGAAAAATGTTGTGAAGCATTTGCTGTATTTTATCAGCTAGGTCATGTGGTCAGTGGAAAAATCAACTCTCACATTCCATAAAGGGTTTGTGGAGGATGTGAACAATAACAGCTGTTTAGATGTCGACTGGGCATTCAGTCTGTTTTGGTGACTCTGCTTTTTGGCTCCGAAGACAAACACACACATGCACAGGTGTGGCTGTGTGGTAAGAAGCTTGCTTCCCAACCACAGGGTTCTGGGTTCAGTCCCACTGCATGGCACCTTGGGAAAGTGCTTCTACTGTTGCCTCAGGCTGATCAAAGCCTTGTGAGTAGATTTGCTAGACAGAAACTGAAAGAAGCTCATCATCATCATCATATATATATGGCACCCATATATATATGTATATATATATATATAGATAGATAGATATATGGCACCCATGCTGCTAGCATGTAAGAGTACCCATTACACTTTCAGAGTGATTGGTGTTAGGAAGAGCATAGAAAACCATGCCAAATCAGACTGGAGTCTGGTGCAGCCTTCCAGTTTACCAGCCCAGTCAAACCATCCAACCCATGCCAGCATGGACAACAGACGTTAAATGATGATGATGTTATGCACAGAAATTTGCATTGTATGCAAATTTTGTCTTTCTTTGCAAAGATTGTGTACACCCATGCAAGTAACCATGACTGAAATTACTTCATTTATAAAATCTCATTTCATCTTGAAAGCCATGTGTGTGTGTGCACATGCTTTTCCTTTCAAGTTGGAAAATGTGTGCATGTACTCAAGTGCCCAGCTAAGAGGGACCATTGACTCTTACGATGCCTTGTTAGAGTAAACTTTGGTGTGTCAGAGAGATTTGTGGTTGTGTGTGGAGTGCCCTAAACAACCCTCTTTGGTTACCGACTCCTATTTCAAGGATCATTTTTTTTTCTTATATTGTTGTTCTGCTTTATTATTTTTATATATTTATTAATATCTTTATTTCTATTGTTGATCTCACCCTTTTACTCCTGTAAGCCCCTACCCACACACACCATTGTTTCTTGTTGTTTTATCTAGTATTTCATCTTTCTATTACCCCAGCCTCCTTGCTCTAGAGTCTTGTGGACAATAGAAACATCGTTATTTTTATCATTTGTGCTTGCGGTAATGGAATTTAAGTGAAAACTGGATAATTTGTCATAGTAATTAAATAAAGACAAAAATAGCAACAACAGTGATAATAATAATAATAAATAACAACAACAAAGCTTGTAAACATAACATCTGTTTGTGTGTGAATAAGTATGGAGGTAATTGTCTTCAAATATATTGATTCCATGGTCCAATGACTCTTTAACTCCACTCCCCTCTCTCCCTGTATGTATACACACAAACATATATATATATATATATATATATATATATATATATATATATATGCATACATACACAAGCACACACAGAGTTTATATTTCTTATTTTAAATGCAGCTGGCACTTTAGGACACTCCCTTCGTTAACTATTGACTGGTGTTCACGACTTCAGCTCCTTTCAACAATATTGCTTTCCCTAGCAGTGTCAAAGCAGCATTGATGCAATCAAGGGATGTGCAGAGTCTTTTGGCCTTAGCTGTAGCATGCTTTACTCCTATTGTTCATTGTCATTACCTCACCAAACCCACATCAACTATTTTGTTTTGCTACATGCTGAAGGTTTTTTTTCTCTGCTCTCAGTTTTGACCTTTCTCTCATACACCTCTGTAACATCCATGATGAAATATTCTCTGGTACTTTCTGTAGTTCACAAATCCCTGCTTTATTATTCTATCTAAACCCAATACCACTTACATAATATGTTATGGACCTAGCTACAAATCCAAGACATGTCTCTCTACAGGAAGTTTTGTAAACTTTACTCTTCTCATGACTCTCTAAGTCCTTCACATTTCAGGCCTCCCCTTTCATGTGCTCACTCCATATTGATTTTCCCAGGCACTATCAGTGCTACAATCATGATCTTATTTGTCAAGTCAGACCATGTCATTAGATCAGATCATTATTTCATTTGCTTCTCTGGGCATCAACAAATTTAAATCTTGATATCTGGTAGCTGACAAGGTAGAAGTTTATCTACCATCCTTCCATCAACAACTTTGGCCACTTTTTTGAAACCAGTACCTCTACAACTTGCAGACATGCTTCTAAAATTTTAAAAAACCACCACAGCACCCACAACTTTTGGAAACATATTTTATGCTCAGTATTGTTGGAGCATGAAAAAGAACCAAAAACTTCTTATATCAATTGTTAACTGTCAGGACACTGCATTCTTCAAAAATTCCATGCTTCTAAAAATTCACCAATATGCCTATGCACCCCTTTCTCTCCATGGCTCTTCTGATAGTAATTTTTCTGTCTTTTTGTGTATTGTGAATGTACTTCTAGTTTTCATTGTCATCTTTCTTTACTTGGAGCTTATATTTCTATTTTCTGTCCCTTCATTTAACTTTTTCCAACGGGTTGCAGTGCACATGAACACTGTATATAATGAACTCATTATTATTTCAATTTTTTTTTAGTCATTCCTTTTTATTGCAATATTGCTTGGCGACACAAGAACTTCCTTCAAATCCACCTGTAGCTTTCAGTTATCATTAGCATCATTCAAAGATCTGTGACTTCGGGGTTTCTACCTGCCTTTGTTCATACATCATCCTTTCTCATCTTATAGAAAAATAACTGACTGTAGCTTGGTGTTGCATATCCTCATCTCATTGCTGTACTGCTGCTTTAGTGCATTAGCATATATATATATATATATATATGTATGTATATAAGATTTGGATATGTTATCAAATATACACAGCTAGAGACCATTTGCATGTTTCCTGAACAGAATCCAACAAACCAGTATACATTCAACATCATTCTGACGCCACTATTTCAGATTGGTTGAGGATGGGAGCAAATTGTACATCAATCTCAGAAGGAACTGCAAACTGGGTAAATCCATTTTGCACAATATGCTCCACGATACTTCCTTTATTCAGCTGTTTTGAAAGCTGTCCTTTTGCAATGGCTTCCATTCCTAACTCTACTCTTTTCGTCACATTTTTGCTGTTCTTCTTTCATCTTGGTGAATTTCTCTAGTCCTAATATCTTCATATATACTGCACATGTACACACACACACGTCTAACCCATGCCAACATGGAAAGCAGGTGTTAAATGGTGATATACATGGCTCAGTGGTTAGAGCGTCAAGCTTACGATCATGAGGTTGTGAATTCGATTCCTGGACTGGGCTGTGTGTTGTGTTCTTGAGCAAGACACTTTATTTCACGTTGCTCCAGTTCACTCAGCTGTAGAAATGAATTGCGACGTCACTGGTGCCAAGCTGTATCGGCCCCTTTGCCTTTCCCTTAGATAACATCGGTGGTGTGGAGAGGGGAGGCCGACATGCATGGGTGACTGCTGGTCTTCCATAAACAACTTTTGCCTGGACTTGTGCCTTGGAGGGTAACTTTCTAGGTGCAATCCTATGGTTATTCAAGACCGAAGTGGGTCACCCACACATACATATTATAAACAATCTATCTAGCTATCTATCTATATCTATACACACACACACACACACATGAACAGATGCGTACATAAGCATGTGTGTGTGTGTGTGTGTGTGGCATGAGAGAGAGAGACAGACAGAGAATGGAAAAAGACAGACGAATAGATATATAGTAAGACAGAGAGTGAGGGTAACAGACAGATAGAAATATATATATGTGTGTAGGTGGGGGGAGAGAGAGAGAGAGAGAGAGAGAGAGAAAGTCAGACAAACAGATAGATATATATAGTAACACCATGAAAAGAATGATAAAGAGGGAGAGAGAGAGAGGTAGATAAGAAGATAGATAGAGTGAAAGACAGAGTATTGGAGAAAGGGGCAATAGGCAAAGAGAATAATATCTTTATTTAAGTATATTAGATAACAATATGATAGTTTCTCTTGTTGGATGTTGTTGTTGTTGTTGGATGGAATGTTGTGTGTGAGGTAGGGGAGCGAGGAATGAAGGTAGAGAGGTATGTGTGTGTGTGTGTGTGTGTGTGAAAGAAAGCGTGAGGTGTGTCTGCTTGAAAAAAATACTGAGGGGCAGAGAGAGAGAGAAGGGGTGTATGTATGAAATGGAGAGAGAGAGAGAGAGAGAGAAAAGAAGGGGAGAAGGAATGTGTGAAAGAAAGTTAGAGGGGAGGAGAGAGAGAGAGATGGGGAATATGTATGAAAGAGAGAGAGTGTAGAGAGAAGAGATGTGTGTGTGTGTGTGTATGTGTGCTTAAGGGTCAGTGAGAGTAGGGGGAAAGAGAAAGAGTGAAGGAAGTCAAAGAGAAGGAGTAACAGGACAAAAGAGAGAGAAAGAGGAGTAAGCGAGTGAAACAGAGAGAGAGTGAGAGGGTGGTGAAGAGGTGAAGAAAAAAAGAAACGGAAAAAGGAAAGAAAAATAAAGATAAGCAAGAAGAAAGAAAGAGAAAGAAAGAAAGAAAGAAAAGAAAAAGAAGTGAAAGATAAGTTATATGTTTAACTGTAAGTTTTAATATGCCAGGCAGGGTGTCATTATGGGGTCATTCTACATGCTAGAAATAGCAACTAAATTTCCCTCAAATCACAGACTATAGTCTTCGAGAAGAAAATAAAAAAAAGAAGCATTAAAGATATAGTTCTAGGTACACTGTTTGAATGATAAATGGGAGAGTCATGTTTGGAAGGTCTTTGATGTTAGTTTCTGTTGGGTGTTTAGAGTTGACCTGAGGATAAAGAACAGACGACTCTGTGTTTTTGATTGTAAAATATTCTGGGGCGTTTTATTTTTGTTCTTGTTCTTTTTCTTCTGTTGTGAATTTCCGAGTGCAGTGATGATATCAGCATCATCAGCATCATTGTCATAATTATCATTATAGTACCTTTCATCCTCTCCACCACCTTCTCTTCCTCATCATCATCATCATCATCATCATTAACTGCCTCCCCATCATTATCCTAAACAAAGTTACCGTCACCACCACCACCATTGTCAACACCCACTATCAATACTGCCACCATTCCCGCCACGACCACCACCACCATCACCACCATCATTTTCACCAGAGACACCCCATCGCCACCACTGCCTCCATTACCACCCCCATCATCATCATTCCCTGCCACGAATCAGAAGAAGGAGGCTGCGTTAAGAGAAGAACAGAACAACACTAACTGTCGTAACAACAACAGCAACAACAATACGATCAATAGTAACAATAACATCTTTATCTGAATGTGTAAAGCAACTTGCACAATCGCTTTGGTACCCCCCCTTACACACAGACATATACATCAAACACACTCTCACACACACACACACAGACTCATATAATAGACACACATACTGTCACACACAGGCACATAGACTCACATATACAGATAGACACACATACAGATACATACACAGACAGACATGCAAACAAACAGATATACATACACATACATGCATACACTGGTACACATATACAGACGCATAGAGACACACATGCAGACACATAGACATACAGATACACATATACATGCAGACGCATACAAACACTGGTACTTACATACTGACACACGTAACAGAAACCTACACAGACACTTGTGCAGATAGGCATAGCCCTCATACGAGACAGTCGAATACCTGCACATAAACCACACAGACATCCAGATATACACTCACACGTACAGACACA
>NC_068992.1:49200718-49201333 GCF_001194135.2 Octopus bimaculoides
AGGGATATCACTAAAACGAGCAACAGACAGTAATGTGTGCCACTTTTGTGGGGGGGGGGTGCTGTTGATGTTACCTCCTCTTCAAAATAGTTTACAATCTGTCTTTGAAATACTTCTTCAGACTTCCACTCAAGTGTTGGTCATGATGTAGCAGGACATAGAAGATTCTTTGAATAAGACTTGAGTCAGACGTATATATTACATGTTCAAGCCACCCCAGTTCAGCCTGTGTTAGGGTAAATTCAATGCTACTGGTGTTTGGTTCAACACACATATCCATATGAAAATATACTCACACACAGTGACATATATATATATATATACATGGATACACATACATAAATACATGCATACTCACACATGCACTTTAAAAGTAGTTTGTACTGTTACTGAAACTGTGAAGTGACTGGAATGATAGAATGATAGAATGATAGAATATCACTCTGAGTTATAGAATGTCACTTTAAATTGTCTCACAATGTATCATTGTGTCTTTCTATGTTTCAAGTTCAAATTCCGCCATGACCAACTTTGCCTTTTGTCATTCTAGCTTGATAAAATAAGTTTCAGTCAAGTACTAGGAAGTTGGTTAAATCAACAACACTTCTCTCACCC
>NC_068992.1:49201343-49202112 GCF_001194135.2 Octopus bimaculoides
TTGCTGCTGTCTACCTTGACAAGATAGTTAGAGTACTGGGAAAAATCTTTGCTATATTTGTTTCAGTTGTTTATCCCCCGAGTTCAAACCCCATTGAGGTCAACTTTGCCTTTCATCCTTTAAAGGTGAATAAAATAGAGTACCACTCAAGTTCTGGGGGTTGATGGTACTGGCTAAATCCTCTCCCCTCAAAATTACTGGCCTTGTGCCAAAATTAGAAACCATTTAAGGGGGAGAGCTGGTAAAATCGTTAGAGCATTGGACAAAATGCTTAATAGTATTTCATCCTACTTACTACATTCCGAGTTCAAATTCTGCTGAAGTCAGCTTTACCTTTCATCCTTTAGGGGGTCGATGAAATAAGTACTAATTGGGTACTGTGGTTAATGTAATTGACATTCCCTCTCCCTTGAAATTGCTGGCCTTGTGCCAAAATTTGAAACCATTATTATTATTATTATTATTATTATTATTCAGTAGTTTTATTTTTATAACGTGCTTTCACTTCACAACCGAGCGCAGCTCTGTGCGCCTTGGGTATGTGCTGTGGTTTGCTGTGGTGCTCTTATGTTTACTGTATTGAAAGTGTTTTGCGTAGAATGTGTGCAGTACCCAGTAGTGCAATTTTCTGTATGTTATATATATTTGTAAGTCCTGGTGTTTTTGTTATGTATTTGTCTGAATATTTTTTTATTATACCTAAGGCACCTACTATGATAGGAATTGTTTCTGTTTTTAGATTCCACATTCGAGTTATCTCTATTTCCAG
>NC_068992.1:49203331-49205995 GCF_001194135.2 Octopus bimaculoides
TGTCTATTTCTTTCGCATTTAGTTTAGCCCAGTATTTACCATGTAGGGGCTTTTCTTGCCATCGTTTTATCATGGTCCGTTGCTGTTCTAGTTTTAGTTTGGATTTCATTTGTTTTATAGCTTTTGTTGTTTCTTCTTCTTCTTCTTCGTATTTGTTAGGTAGATTGATTTCTTGTTTGTATTTGTCAGCTTCCTTAAATACTGAAAACAGTTTTTTGTTTTGCTCGTGTTTTGTGGCTATTTGTATTAGTTTCCCTTGCTTTATTATTATTATTATCATTATTATCATTAACATTATTATCATCATCATCATCATCATCATCATCATCATCATCATCATCATCATCATCAAAAGGTGGTGAGCTGGCAGAATTGTTAGCACACCAGACAAAATGCTCAGCAGTATTTCGCCTGTCACTCCGTTCTGAGTTCAAATTCTGCCAAGGTCAATTTTGCCTTTCATCCTTTTGGGTACTGGGGTCGATGTAATCAACTATTCCCCTCTTCCAAATTTCAGGCCTTGTGCCTTTAGTAGAAAGAATTATTATTATTATTATTATTATTATTGTTATTATTATTATGATGATGATGATGATGATGATGATGATGATGATGTTGTTGTTGTTGTTGTTGTTGTTGCTGTTGTTGTTGTTGTTGTTGTTGTTGTTGTTGTTGTTGACAGTGGATTGGTAGAACTTGGTTCTGAGTTTAAATTTTGCTGAGCTCAGGTATGCTTTTCATCCTGCCAGGGTCAATAAAAACAGCCAAGTAAGGCAGAAATACTGATTTCAAATTTTGGAACAAGGTCAGCAGTTTCAGAGCAAGGGAAAAATCAATTACATCGACCTCAGTGTTCAGCAGGTATTTATTTTATTCGCTCCCAAAAAGGATAAAAAAGGCAAAGTCAACCTCGGTGGAATTTGAACTCAGAATGTGAAGATGGATGAAATGCCGTTAAGCATTCGGTCTGGCATGCTAACGATTCTGCCAGCTCGCCACCTTATGAAAGGTAGAAATATCAGAGCATTAAACAAGATGCCTGGCAGTATTTCCGGCTCTTTGTATTCCAACTTCAAATCCCACTGCAGCCCAGTTGCATGGTAGATGTAGTTCATCACCAGTTTTAACACCACCACCTGGTCCTTCATGCCATTAGCAGGGTTCAAGCAGTTGCAAGCATTCATATCAGGTCCCCAGTTTAAGGATATCTCCCTTCTCATTCACCAAATGCAAAGGCTCTAAAAAAAGCATCATATTCAGTATCCTTTTTCCTGACTCATTCATCATCATTTAATGTCTATGTCCCATGCTGGCATTAGATGGACAATTTAACAGGATTTGATGAGTCCACGGACTTCATTGTGCTCTAATGTCTGCATTGGCAGAGTTTCTATAGTTGGATGCCCTTCTTAATGACAACCACTTTACAGCATGTACCGGATGCTTTTTCTTTTATGGTAGACAATGAGGGGTTAAAGTATGAGAGACAGATGTAGAGCAAATTTCTTGCTGTAGAGGAGCTATATGACTACTCAGATTTGGAAGAAAGGATAAGAATGGTTGGGTAGAGCTGGAAAGAGATAAAAACATGAGCACCAAAAACAATTAGTAACAGTATGGTACTGTGCTACCAAGTAGTCTTTGAAGTGATAGCTGTTGAAGTTTAGCATAGCAGCAGTAGTTGTAGCAGTAGCAGCAGCACTTTTCCTAATATGTGAACAGTACTTTAGTGTGGGTTTCACTTGAACTTTATAGATGGTCACCAATTGGTCAGAGCTAAGTATTTTCTGGGCCTGCAAAATACTAAAAAGATGGGTTGCGTCTTTAGGATGTAGTTTTAGTGTTACATATGCAGGGTTCACTAGTAAAGATCAGCAGATATTGTGACACCTAGCATTTGTTGTGACTTTAATTAGGTGTTTTTAATTACATGTTGTTCATAAGAGAGGGTGGAGGCATACATGATGCCTTCTTGATAAGTACTAGCCATATTACTGGAAAGTATTCAATCTACTTAAACCTGCCCTTTACAAAAGTTAGTTTTCTGTACAGACTCAAAAAAAAAAATCAATAAGTAAATGAATAAATAAAAACAGTATGATGTAATAAATTTTCAGTGAAATCAGCAGTTTTGCTACTTCAAAAAAATCCCTTAGCAACAAAATGCATAAAATATAAAGTTATTAAAGAAAATTTAAATTCTTAACGTTTACTGACTTCAATAACAAAAAAGAAAAAAAAGTTATATTTTCCCACAAATTACCTCCACATGATGTTCACTCAAGCTTTTCATCATGACCTATATTTTTGTTTCTCTGTTTAGTCTTTCTCAATCTTTACTTCTAATTAACAAGTATCTTACCAAAGACAGCCTATGACTGGATTGCTTCAAAGTACATTGCATGCACCAAATACTCCAGTGATACTTTTGTCAGAAGTTTATCTCATGCATCAGAGGTTTTATTTTTGACAAACACTATGGCTACCTCATATCTTGTTTACCTATCTAAACGTTCTATAGCCACCCTCAAGTCTCTCTCTCTCTCTCTTTCATTCACCATATCTCTCTATATATCCAGCTATCTAACAATTTAGCTATCTCTTTCTCTATACTGATATATGGTGGTTGTCTACTCCTTAAACAGAGTTTGACCACCTCCTGCA
>NC_068992.1:49206095-49208655 GCF_001194135.2 Octopus bimaculoides
GGCTTTGGTCGGCCTGAGGTTATAGTAGAAGACACTTGCCCAAGGTGCCAAGCAATCGTGCAAATTCTTCTCGCTAAGTTGAACGGTATATTCATTTTAGTATGTTTTGGGTGGCAAGATGACAAATTGGCAATGATAACAAATTAATTCCTAACTAATTAGTCAATCAAAGTACTTGATAAACAATCTTCTCAAATTTGTCCCCATTAATTTTTCTTAATGGAGTTTAAGAAACAAATGCTTTCTCCAAGTTAACTCCTTTGTCACTCTCCAATATTGTTTACATTCAGTACAGACATTCTGGAACTTACCAACATTTCTGTGTTTAGTTTTTGATGTCATAACTTCCAGGGATGAAAAGCAAAATATGCTCAGACTGGAATCTATTTATAGTAACACCAAAGAGTGATCTACAGGTTGCTTTCCTCTTCACAGCATACATGTTCTGTTCTTCTCAGATACCAAATCTAAATGGTGTACACTAAACTTCATCCTTTGAAAGAAAAAACATATGGTTTTATCATCAACACATTCTACATGTGCTGAATACAGCAAATGAAGAGACTGATTACAAAGAATAACATGTTAGGACCGTTTATATCAGTTGGACTGTGGCTTTTAAATTAATGCTGGAAAAATCACTATAAATGTAGAGTTTTTATTTTTCTATTTTGGAAAACATTCATAGCTAAATGGTAAAGTAAAGTTCCTTCCCGAGTTATATAAACTCACGGGAACAGTATCCTGGTTTCCATGGTGTATATATTCCTCATCTGGACTGGACGCCGGTCTGTCACAGGGTTACTCCTCTTTACCAGCTGAGTAGACTGGAGCAATGTGAAATGAAGTGTTTTGTTCAAAAACATGTCGCTCGGTCCAGGAATCAAAACTACAGTTTTATGACCACAAGTCCAACACCCTGCCCACGAAGCCATGTGCCTCTACCATTGCTAAATATTTCAAATAAAATAAATGTATGATAATAATAAAAGTGATATGTCTATAAGCTACACAACTTACCAAACCATTGCCAAGATCTGTCAACAAACCGTTTGTTGACAGAACTGAACAGGACATCAGAGATGAAAAAAAAAATCTCTACAGAGCCTGGATCCTCTGAATTACAAATATTCCAAGTGACTAAAATAATGATGAAGTGAATGTGATCCATGAATCTTCTCTGGCTCGGCTACTTCAACAGGACAACTTCACTGAAACTGGACCAATTCTGTTAATTCTGACACAATCTAAACTAAAGAAATTTGGTCAAGGAATCGTTTTTGAGAGATTTCAAATGTGAATGGCTTAAACTTAATCCTTGACTTACTTATAACATTGACAAGATCTCAAACTTTGTAGTACTCTTAAGTTTTCATGTATGGTCATACTAGCTTTTGAAAACAGCAAAAAAGGAAAAGGTTAAACTGGTTTACAAAGCATACAAATCATGTTTGCCATTAACAGGGCAAAATGAATTTGATACACCACCAAGTAAGTGCAAAGCACAAAACTAAAAGCTTCATGCAAATAATAACCAACCAATAGAACCTGAAAATTATTACTGAAACACTATTGTTAACTATTGTTATTATCCCATGAAACATAGCTCAATGTAGTCTTGCAGAGGACTGCACTAACTTAGCTGGAGTTTCTGATATTAATAGTGGTAATATCGGGTTCAAGGATATTTCTTCATTAGGAGAAAAACTGAAAAGTCTCACACACACACAACACTTTGGAGTGGAAAAACACATGGGAGAGACTGGATTGTTGGGTACCGGTACAAGAAGCTGACCTTCTACTGACCATATCTTATCAACCTGTACCAGCAAGCTCTCCATGGGATTAGAAATATACCACACTGGTTAGCTCTGGCAAAGTCAAAACTGATAGTTTTGGCAACAATATCAAATCTCATGAAAATGTAATACCTTGTGGACATTTTGGGAAAGCTACTGATGATGTAGGGGATATCTACCCCATTGGTATTGCATAATCAACATTTTCTATCAAAACATGGATATTAAGAGACGTGCTTATCTCTCTTATTGAGAATGTATTTAGTCACTATCTTCTGTTATTGAATAGCAAAAGCATATACTTCTAGGTCGGAAGTAATATATCTATAACAAGCCCAGAAGCTATTTCCCTGTTAATTTTGTTATCTTCTAGCTTGTGAGATATGTACCCATGCATAACTTTCTGTTGATGCAGGTCTTTCTCCCCTCATATTTCTCTTTAATTAGATTAGTCTAGGTAAATTTGGCTAACATGGAACAGTTGTACACTCAGGGTACCTACCAAAGAATACTTCACTTATTCTGAAGATGTTTATTGAATGATTACTCATTTCTCCCTTTATTGTTTAGTAGATGTCGTCTGGTATTACACTCAGTGGCTGCTTTGACTGACCTTAAGATTTGTCTCTTTCTAACAAAGTTCCTGTCCATGTATGTGTATGTATGTATATACTTAAATATGCTTGTATATGTAAGTAAATTAATATGTATGTAAGCATGTATATATATATATATATATATATATATATATATATATATAT
>NC_068992.1:49208819-49210330 GCF_001194135.2 Octopus bimaculoides
TGTGTGTGTGTGTGTGTGTGTGTGTGTGTGTGTGTGTGTGTGTGTGTGTATGCTTGTATGTGTGTATATGTATCGATGTATGTATGCACATATTTTTTCTTTTTTAAATTTTTATGCCTTTTATCTCATAGTGAAAAGGGTCACCATTTTCCCTATTGGTGTTACTTTACACAACTTGTCCTATTTCTGATGCTAAGTTGGAAGGCATTCTACATGAATATTTCACTCTGTTGTTTTGTACTTTTTCTGCTATTGTCCCTGTTCATTTGTTTCTAGGCACACAAACAACATACACACACATGGCTATGTGGTGAGAAGCTTGCTTCCCAACCGTATGGCTCTTGGTTCAGTTCCACTGCATGGTATGTTGGACAAGTGTCTTCTACTATAGCCTGGGACTGACAAAAGATAGATGGAAACTGAAAGAAGTCTATCATATATATACATACATACATACATATGTATATATATATATATATATATATATATATATAATCTGAAATATCTAATATTAGATATCCATCACAGCTGATCTTACCAAGTGGTTTCGCACAAGGAATACAATGGAGACTTAGGTAACAATCTGATTATATAACCTTACGCTCATCAGAGTTAGCTGATATGAGAGGGAATATGGCGACTGCTCTCTATTGTCGGAGGTGGATTAACACAACCGGTCAGTGGCTGATATATTCATATATTTATGTGTGTGTATGTGTGCAGGTGGATGAGGACAGCTACATAGAGAAGTGCTGAGCTCTAATTGTGGAAGGTATAGACCCAGGAAGATGTGGGACAAAAAATCTTTGGGTGTTGGGCCTCACTGAGGAAATGACAAGGGGCCAGGAGATATGGCGATTTGCTGTACTTGACAAGACATGTCAAACTAAGTAAAATCGCTGTCTCCCACACATACAGGTTTGTCCTTGCAGGTGGTGGTGCCACTTGAAAAGCACCCGTGCAAGTACTGTGTTCATGCACCTGTGTCGGTGTTGCGTAAAAACCACCCAGCACACTTTAAGTGGTGGGTATTAGGAAGGGCATCCAGCTGTAGAAATCATGCCACAAAAGACAGTTGGAGTCCAGATAGCTCCCTGCTCGCCAGCTCCATGTAAAACTGTCCAACCCATGCCAGCACAGAGAACAGACATTAAATGATGATGAAGGTTTGTCTCCCACCACCACTTGACAGTTAGTGTTGGTGTGTTTACATCCTCCACAACTTAGCAGTTCAGCAAAATGACCAATAGAATAACTACCAGGCTTGAAGGAAAAATAATGACTGGTGTTGATTCATTCGACTAAAAATTCTTCAAGGTGGTGCCCCAGCATGGCCACAGTCTAATGACTGAAGCAAGGTAAAAGATATAATGTATATATATATATATACACATACGCACAAATATATATATATATATATATATATATACATACAGAAACACATATACACAAATATATATATACATACAAATATATATATATATATATATATATATATATATATATATATA
>NC_068992.1:49210481-49213552 GCF_001194135.2 Octopus bimaculoides
TATATATATATATATATATATATATATATATATATATATATATGTATATATAATATGGACACATATGTGTGTGTATCTACATGTGACTATGGATACACACACACACACAATGTATGTGACATATCTGACTAGTCCATAACATTCTTTTATGCATATGTACAGTCATTCATACTTTTATCTATCCAATTTATCTGGCTCTTTCTCTCTCTATATGTATACTCTTACATAGTACTACTACTAACATGTAACCCAGTACAACCTGTCACATGGGGATAGGCTTTGCTCTCAATATTGAATTTTGGCGCGAACCTTTCAATGATCTTTTTACAAATGGATTACTGCATATTTTTACTGTCTTCTCTCTTGGCAGTAGAGTTTTAACACTTTCAGCCTCTCTCAACAGCCTAGTAGTTGATTTGAGGTGATCTCCTTCATGAAGCATTGGTAGATTGCCTCTAGTTCAGTTGTTAGTTCAATAATGTTTGATAACTATAATTGTGAGTAGTAGACTAGGCAGCTGAAGGTAACTGTTCTTCACAAAAACAGCATGGTTCCCTGCTGTCTTGTACTGAATAATCTCAGGATGTTTCAACCCATCCTTTTTGCCCATTGTTGCCAACTTGGTAATGTGTACATGAAAAGATGCATCATTTGCTTGAGAAGACACGTCAAGCATAGTGAAATCATAATCATGGCCAGTGCCAGAGACCCGTAAAAGCTCGCACCCCGTGCTGCTGACATGTTAAAAGCACCTGTGCCGGTGACAGGTAAAAGGCACCAGGTGCACTTTGTTAAGTGGGTGGGATTAGGAAGGGCATCCAGCCATAGAAGCCAAGCTAAAACACACTGGAGCTTTGTACAGCTCTTCGGCTTGCCACTTCAGGTTGAACTGTCTAACCCATGCCAGCATAGAAAATAGATGCTGAATGATGATGATGATTATGCATATTTATCCCCAGGTCATATACTGACTGTGACCCTGGAATTGCAATTTCTCCAGGTCCTGTGTAACCTGGTTGTAGAGTATTTGTGGGCTGATAATAAAGAACTTAGAATTTCCTAGTGTTAATTGCATGTGATTTTCTTCAGACCTCTAGCAGATTACACTAAGTACCTGCTGCAGGTTTGCAGTATCTCTGGGGTCCTTTATTACCTGAGATGCTTTTGCATCATTACCATAGCTAGTGAGAGTAGTTGTTTGTGTAACTAAGAGCATGTTTGATAAAGGTGTCCCAAATAGCAATGACCCCAAGACAATCCCCTGTGGGACTGCACTCAAAACTGGGATTTCCTTTGAAAGAACATGGTTGGTTGTGACTGTCATGCAACAATTCTTATTTCCGAATACTACCCTTACCACACCATCAAGGAGTTGGTTTTCTCAAAGGGCTTCACAAGGTCGAGATATATATAATTCCCGATCAAATGATTGAGCAGCTGTTTCAGCACCCAGTTGTAATGCTACAGAAGTTGTGTAAGGCAACTTCTTCCTGGGTAAAAGCCACGCTAAGTGTTAGTTAGCAAGCCTTTTTCTTCCGATATCAAGATTAATTTTTTCTGTTAATTCATTTGTTCCATAACTTTACTGATATGTGAAGCCTCTCTTCTGGTCCCACTTTTGTCAATAGGGTATATTATACCTTCCTTCAACTTTTTCAGATGTCCCACCTGCTAGGAAATTTTGAAAGAATATTTGAAGCGGCATAGCTGGAGCTTGTTTATATGTTTTTAGAAGGATTCTAGAGAATCTATCAGGGTCTGTTGCAGAAATTAAGCTCATTCCCACTATAGCTGATATCAAATCTACTTTATGCCAATGTAATTGATATTTGTCACCTGTTAATATAGAGCTATAGGGTCAAAGAATTCCTCAAGCTCATTTACCTGTCCATATCCCAATGGGGAGATAAAAGCACTTTTGAACTGTTCATTCAGTATTTCACTTAACTTTTTGGTGTCTTCTGTTAACAAAGTACCTCTTTAAAAAATGTCCCTATTTTCTGATACATAGATGATTTATCTCCTAACTTCAATTTGTCTCAGTCATTGGACTGCAACCATACAGGGGGCTCTGCATAGGATTTTATCCAAAACAAATCAACTTCAGTACTTAGATTTTTGAAGCCTGGTATTTATTCTAGCAGTCTATTTTTCTGAACTGATAAAGTGGAGGAACGTAAAGAAACAAACACCATTTGTCAAGTGGTGGTGGTGATGGGGATAAGCACAAGCACATAGACACACACAGACATGTACTACAAGCTTCTTTCAATTTCTGTTTACCAAATCCACTAAATAAGCTATGACTGGGCCGGGCTATAGCAGAAAACACTTGCTCTGTAAGGTACCACACAGTGGGACCGAATCCGGAACCATGTGTTTGGGAAGTAAACTTCTTACCACACAGCAACGTCTGCACCTAGATTCTCTAGTAAATTTGAAGAAAACTTAGTTCTTATTTTCTCTACAGCCTTGGTTTCTCTCTCTGATCTCTCCCTGATTTTGTTTTTCTATTTCTTGAAGTGTCCTTATTAAGTGGGACTGTTTATTGTTTCTCTAAATCTTAACTTCATGTACTGAGGATATTCGAGTTAATGTTTTAAATTTCAAAAAAAAAAAATATTTACTTGGCTATGTGGTAAGAAGTTTGCTTCCCAGCCACATGGTTTCAGGTACAGGCTTATTGCGTGGCACCTTGAACAAGTGTCTTCTATAGCTTCGGGCCGACCAAAGCCTTGTCAGTAGATTTGGTAGACAGAAATTGAAAGAAGCACGTCGTATATTTGTGTGTATATATATACATATATGTGCGTGCGTTTGTTCCTCTACCACTGCTTGAGAACTGGTGGTGTGCTTACGTCCCCGTAACTTGGAGGTTCGGTGAAAAAATCCGATAGAATAAGTATCAGGCTTTAAAAAAATAATTATCGGGGGTCAATAAATTCGACTAAAAATTCTTTGATGGGGTGCCCATAGTGGCCGCAGTCTAATGACTGAAACAAGTAGAAGATAAAGGTGTGCGTGTGTGTGTGTGTGTGTGTGTGTATATATATATATATATATATATATAT
>NC_068992.1:49213891-49231614 GCF_001194135.2 Octopus bimaculoides
ATATATATATATATATAATATATATATATATTATATATATATATAATATATATATATATTATATATATATATAAATAAAGAGAGCACAGTGGAAGGAATCAAACAAGCTATACAATGATATAAACGTATTTTCTTATATTTCAAATCTATATCTGTATCTATGTGTACACACACATACACAAAGAGAGAATGGAAGAGAGATTGTTTAGTGGAAAGAATGAAACCGCGTCTAATAACCTCTAGATATATAAAAATGAAAATCTTTAACGAAGTCTTAAACGAAAATAAATAAATGAAATAAAGATTTTTTTAAAAATTTAACGAGAAAGAACAAAATGTGCTATAGATTGTCAATTTAAGAAAATTAGGTCAAGGCAAAAGTTGAAATATTAACCACAAACGTGAAATAAGTACCCTGTAATCGTACTTTAAATGACCAACATGTGGTACGTGTTTAATCATAATGAAATAAGTTGACATAGAAATATATACGTATACAAACACCAACGAAAATAAAGAAGAAAAAAATGTATTTTCTATAAAGGTGTCCTCTTTTTTCTTTTTTTTACTGTAGGAATCTTTTTTTTTTTTTCCTGGTTTTTGATTTCGAATTGAAAAACTGTAGACGAGAAATCTGGTTATGGAGGAGGCAAAGAAAAGATGTAGAAATTGTGTAATTTGTTGCTAACATTATTGGCAATATTTTACGTGGAAATATTTTCATTTAATTTTACAAAAGAAACATAAGAAAAATATTTGTCCAATATTTTTTTTTTTGTACAATAAAACTGTGGGAAAAAAATGGTTTGTGCGTGTCTGTCTGAATAAAGTGCGCGTTGCGTGTCTATGTAAGTGCGTTTTGCGTCTTATACGTTGATGTGATGTTAAAAAAAGTGAAAAAGTGGCAGTAATGGTAAAAATAGATGTTTTTGGTGTTTTTTGTTTAAATACAAGTTTTATTGTATCCAATGAAACATTAGAACGTTTGTAGATGAATCTGAACGTCTACACGTATAGGTCAACCAGATGTAGGTTGAATTTGTTTCATGTATTGTAGCTATTTGTGTGTTTGTATGTGTATGTATTTGTAACCTATGCATGAGTGAAAGACGAGGGTGTAAGGGGGAGAGAGGGCCTAGTAGCAGGAGTAATGCTGGCATAACACACATTTGCACATCAATCAACATATTCTATTCACTTCGAAACATCTAGCAAGCAAAACACGGCGCCTTGTTGAAACTACAAGAAGTCTCCATCTAAAGTAACTTTTTTTACACACAAAAAAAACCCTGTTGTATTTTTTTGCATTTAATACTAAACATGGTGCGGTCTTCAAGAGTACAAAAAACTCAACCGAAAAAAACTAAAGCAGAATCTCCAGCGCCGGTAAGATATTTTATTTAAAGAAGAACTAAATGAAATAAGGAGAGAACGAGCTAGCTTTTTTAACCATTCTGCGACCGCTCACTTTTTTGTGTACACGTACGTGTGTGTGTTTGCTTGTCCGCATGTGCGTGTATATATATATCTATATATACATATATATGTGTGTTTCTATCCGTGTGTGTTTGTGTTTCTGTCTTTGTGTGCGTGCGTGCCTATTGTTATTCTTAGCTTGGAATTGTATTTTTGAAAACAGACATAAACGAGTATTCTGCAGAAAAAATGCTCACTAGATCGAAGTTCTTTCACATATATATTACTCTCAATTATCGATATATATATATAAAGACTAAAGAGAGCAATGGAGAGGGGGAACTGTAGAGATAGTGAGAGAGGGTGAACCTTCCAGCAGCGCGCTTCTGGTTGATGGCGAAATGAGAGACAAAAAAAAAAGATCATACCTTGACCATGTTTTACAAATTATTTCAATAATACATCGATTTCCCACCAATTCTTTTTACTTAATATTCTTACTTGATGCTTCGACTTCACTTCTGCCAAATTAGTTTAGCTTTTGCTCTTTTCTATTTTCTCTACGGTTGTGTTACATGCTGCCTTGTCTATCCTGTCCACTGTTTTTCCCCCATTTATTAAAACACGATGTTTCATGTTTTGCGAGAATTTCTTGGCGCTCCTTCGAAATGTTGCGTTTTAATATTTATTATTTGTTGCGTGTCTCTCTGACGCTTTTCAACAGAAGTCCGAATTTTATTTACATGCTACGAAAACGAAATTGAAATGTACATTTCTTTTTAATATAAATAAGCCTTCAAATTATGCGTATCTGTTTAATATACAGTGTTTGCGTGTGTGCGTGTGTATGTATATATATATGATACAATGTATATGTATAGACACATGTGCTTGGCTGTTTAAATGCTAATTAAGATAAGGATATTTAACCAGTTGTAAGAGACGATATTTTCTTAAAAGAAATATTAATACAATTTTTACCAAATACAATAATTAATCAATTTTCTCTTATAAACATTCTTGTAATAAACCTATTTCTATACTTAATGGTTTTTCATAACGTTATTTTCAATTACAAAAAAATCTATTTCCATAGGAATAACAATGGAGATATTGTCTAGAATCGCATAAAGCATCTGCTCTTTTTCTTTTCTTTTTTTAATTTCCATCATAATTACAAGAACGAATTTATTTCCATTGATAAATCTATTAAATTGTTTTTTTTTGTCACATTAGAAATATATCTGCTAAAGTAAAACAGGAATGATTAGTTTATTTACTGAAGTAAAACTGCAATGATAGGGGTGAAGGTACAAACATATATATAGAGAGAGAGTGGACATTATTTAAATGTAGTGTTGGATCTCAGCTTTTTTCTCAAAAAATACTGTTTCAGGCTCTCTACTAAATATGTCTTTGTATACCATCGTTGTTCATTTATTGTGTTGCTTGTGTTTAAAGGAGATGAGATGGCCATATAGAGATATAGAAAAGGAGAATGTGTGAAGCGGCAAATTGAGAATGGAGGATAAAGTCAATAAGACGAGAGAGGGAGAGAGAGAGAGGGGCAGGGTTGATTCTTTCACAACCGTTTCAACCGGACTCAGTCGGTTCCAGGCGGCTGAATCTGCTGAAGACTAGTTAGAAAGAGAGAAAGGGAGGGCCATTTAATGTCTAACATTGTTGAAGGAAGTGGGAGAGAGAAGCATTTATATTTATGACTTGTTCATTCCTGGTATTTCACCGTCCCTTACAGCCCTCTTCCCGTCACCCTGGTCTCTGTCTCTCTCTCTTATCCCCTCCATTCTTGTGGTTCAAAAACAACAGGACATTTTTTACTAAGTCCCTCTGAAATAGACACAGAACGAAAAGATATTTTATATATAACACACACGCATGTATATGTATATATATATATATATATATATATATATATATATATATATATATACACATATATATATATATATACACAGAGAGAGAGAGAGAGAAATAGACAGACTGTATTTGTAGATAAATGGTAAATATATTTGGGCACGTTTAGCAAACATTAATTCTTGTGCATATATACATACATACATAATCCCCACTATCTATCTATCTATCTATTATATACATGCTTGTAAATGAAGCTACGGCTTCTTTTCGTTTCTATCATTAGTCCGAATTTGTAGCGTTTTCTCTCTCGCTTGCAAATTCTAACAAATATATTTATATAATATTAATTATCATAAAACAATTATTTACACCCATACTATAATAAAATGTAATACATGTACATTTCGAAAAATTTCAGATGCTATCTTTCCTTATTTTAACAATATATTCTGAAATATTGGCCTCTCTTTTATTTCTATACTGTTTGCCATTTTTTCTCTTTTTCTCCTTCTTCATCCCTCTTGTCTTTGCCTCCCTTCCTCCTTCTCTCTCATTTCAATCCTGTTCCCGCTCTTAAACATGACATGTAGTTTGCTAAAAGTGCAAACTTACGCAACCGCACTGAGAATAGTTCCATATAAACACATACATGCAGCGACATCGACACGCATAGACGCAATTGCATAAAAACACACAGACACAGCCACATAAAAACACAAGCCAAAAATCAACTACATAAACACACACAGAGATATACAGTTACATAAAAACCACATAGACACAGCTACATGAATACACATACACACAGATACCGTTAGAGAAATTTGCAGCAGTATATAAGCACATTCAACTACAATAAACGCACAGAGCCACATAATCACACATAAGCCATACAGACATTCAGTTGCTTAAAAACATACAGATGCAGTGACATAAACACGCAGGCACATATACACACATACATACCCCCACAAATAGAGTTACATAAAAGTACGCGGCCACATAAAAATCACACACAGACGCATATACATAGAACCACATAAACACGCACTTTGTAGCATGTTTGTTTTCTCGCCACGTCAGTAGAAACAAGTTATAGAATTCTTGGCTGTTTTCTCTTTTTTTTCTTTGATATTTGCTAGTCTCATCACCATCATCGTTATTATTTTAATCGTTCTTCCGCGTCCTCAGCTCATATCCCCACTGGACCGACCTCCCTTTCATCTCGCCGCTATCCATACAATATACACCAGAATTTGCTGGAACCATACTAATTGACCATATTTCCTCACAGTTCCCTCCAAAATAAATTACTGGCTCTGTGCCTGATACAATTCATCGACGTAATCCTTTACACAAATTTAATCAATGTTTTAATTGATTTGGTTTGTTTTTGTTTATTTATCAAACGTCTTAAAAAATTGTTTTCCTAATAATGGTTATTTGTAGCTTAGGGTAAACTATAAAAACAAAACAAACTTTGCTGCGGGAATTGTTGATTTTATCGTCTTTGGAAGGATGGCAAAATCTCGCGGTGTTTGAACTCAGATCAGAGTCGTAACTAAATATCGCAATACATTAATTAGCACTGCTGAATTTATAATGTTAATAATATTATAATTCCGAACACGACCAGGAATTTTCGAGGGAGGGCATAGTCAATTATATCAAGGGCTTTCTTCACTTTAAGGATTCTGGAAAGATGAAAAGTATAATAAAATCTTGGCGGATTTGAACTCCGAACGCAAAGAGCCTTATCTGAATACTGCAAAACCTTTGGTTTATCACTCTTACGATTCTATAAATTTAAAGTACTTTTTCTCATCGTTGAAATTTAAATGAGAACAAATAAACTTAGAATGGTGTGTGGGCGTGAAATAGGGTTTTAAAAAGTCTGTCAAAGGGGACGAGCTCCTTGAAAGCTAACGGCACCCGTATTTTGGGTAAGTGGGAGAAATAGGCGCCGACAAGATTAATCAAGCCCAGTGAAACACTGTTTAATTCTATACTGCACCAGTCGGGGCCAGGGTCATTAAGAAAGCCTTAGGCCGAAAGGGGTGGACAGAATTGGTAAAATAAAGGGTTCCACGCGTCAGAAATGCAAGAGGAAGGGCTTGAAAAAAAATATCGTTGTCCGGGATTATTTCCAAGGATTCTTCGCTCTGGGGCTATTTGTTTGTGAATTTGATACAGAGGAGAAAGAGTCGCAAGTTTGGGCACCATCACGTTTTTTTTCTGTTCTAATTAAGCTTTTTTAAAAACGGTTTTCCGATCTCTGTTTTAAAGTTAGGATTCAAAACCCGTAAAAAAAGTTTTTTTTTTTTTTAGAATTTATATTCAATCAATTTACTAATTAAGTCCAGATGATATACAGCTGTTTTAGATTTTTTTTGTGTCATATATATTAGCGAATATTAAAAGTACATTTTTTTCTATGTATATGGATATATTTGTTTTCAATTGAAGTGTATCAAATATATTTTGTTTGTATTTATAATTACATTTCCATCCTTCATAAATTAAAACAGCATTTTAAAATTTTCAGTAAACCAAACGAATTGTTTATGCTATAACTAATAATTCATATTTATGTTATTAACCTGTCATTAAATATATAAATACATTTTGTAAAGCGAAGGATTAAAAACATTTTTTATTGTTAAAATGAAAGTTAGAAGAAATTTCTTTGCCGTTTTTTAAAATTTCCGACGTTCAAAACATAAAAATTGGAAAATGTTGTTTTTGAAGACAATGTGAAAAAGTTAAAAGATGAATTATAAAAGATCTTTCGTCATCAAAACCTCTCTATCTAGTGCTCTATAGTGGGAGCCCTGTCATAATTGCAGGGAGATATTGGTACCACAGTTTGTTGTGGTCCGTTTTGATGCCTTCTCTCAGTGCATGAAGGGCGACGACCACTCTGATTGATGGTTGTTATTTGTAGGGCTGCAGGACTCCCTCAAACCCGTCCAAGAAGCAAACTCGATAGAGTTACTGGTTTAGCTGTTGATGACACAGCCAGGAAACGGGGTGCACACTGACATGTTACTTTGGGTAAGAAGCCAAATACCCAAGACATTGAACGTATATGTATATATGTGTTTATATATAGTTCAAAATTATTTTTTCAATTTAAATATAATATAAAAACTGTAAACTTTGAACAAAGGATTCGACGCGTGTACATCCCGATGGCGAATCTTCGAAATTACTGTCAAAAATTTATAGTAAATGTTTGTATGTGTGTTTGTATATACTCATGCTAGAGCAAGTCATTATTTTCAATGCACTTTTACTTTTATTCCTATTGGCGGGAAAGTTAGTTTCGCGCGCATCACTTGACGTGCTCTCCTAGTCACAACAGTGCAGGCATAAACTTGAAGCATCAGTGAATATGGTCATGACTGTTCCGCATGATTTCATAACCAGAATCATAACTAATTTATATATTCTTTGTCAATTCATCAGTCATTGCCCGTCTGGACTAGTTCAGTGTTATTACTCTCACAAGAAAATGGTCAAGCATCAAGCTAGTTCGTGATGTACGTCATCTTGTATGGTCATTCTAAAAGTCTTTTTAGTCCTATCGTTCACGTTTATAGCCTCAGGATATTAACCACAGAGTCACTATAATCCGTCGATGAATTTCGGCCTCTGATTGATACACCTTCAATCTACCATTGGGGGTGGGGAAGCATCATTGAACTCTGCTCTTGACGCAAACAGAATGCTGAGCAGCTACCATAGTTAACTTAATCATAACAACTTGAGAGTTATTTAAAATTCAAACTAGAGTGAGACTACAGTAAGTGATGCGTGCAGAAATAATTTTCCCGCCAATCGGCAAAAAGAATTTCCAGTGAATTGCAACCATTGTTCTTCTAATAACGAGAACTTAACTGATGTTTCAAATTCAAGTGCGAAACTATTTTTCCCGCCAAAGAATTCAAGTGAATTGCAGATAATTTATAACTCGCTCTTGTGTGTATGTGTGTGTGTGTATGTATATATATATATATATACATACACACACACACATACAGGTAACCAGAAGATGGTGAGCTGGCAGAAATACCAGAGCTTCAAGGGAAAAAAAACGCTTTCTGGTTTTTGTTCCGATTCTTTACACCCTGAGTTCAAATCCAGCCGAGGTCAACTTTACCCTACATCCTTCCTGGGTCGATAAAATAAAGTACCAGTCAGATACTAAGTTCGATACTAGCGATTAACCCCCTCCCTTTCGAATTGCTGGCATTTTGCCCTTAATTAGAAATTTAACGTATATAAGGTAATCTGAGTTGAACATTCATCCTTACTATCACTTCGTTATCAACTGGTCTCTAGCCAGTCTGATGATGTGCATACTTGTTGCGTGGCTTCTTGATCGAGTATACCTATAATTAAAGCCATTCTAGCCGTGACTATCTCGTTTTTTTTTCAAGTGCACAATGACAATTATACTTCATAATAGGAAATATTTGATAGCTGTTTAATATTTAATTAATCTTTTCTATTACATGCACTAAGCCTGAAATTTTGGGGGAAGAGGTTAGTCAACTGGTATTTAGTTCATTTACCCCCGAAAGGGTTGAAATGCAACCTGAGCAGTGTTTGATCTTAGAACGAAAGGACGGTTGAAATGCTGTTAAGCATTTTGTCCGGCATGCTAACGATTCTGTCAGCTCGCCGCCTTTGTTTAGTATTTGGTTGGCATTCCGTCGTTTACGACGATGAGGGCATCGGAACAGCCTGCTCGTGAAATTAACGTGCAAGTGACCGAGCACTCCACAGACGCATGTACCCTTAACGTAGTTCTCGGGGATATTCAGCTTGACACAGTGTGACAACGCTGACCCTTTGAATTACAGGCACAACAGAAACAGGAAGTAAGAGTGAGAGAAAGTTGTGGTGAAAGAGTATAGCAAGGTTCGCCACCATCCCCTGCAGGAGCCTTGTGGAACTTTTGGTGTTTTCGCTCAATAAACACTCACAACGCCCGGTCTGGGAATCGAAACTGCGATCCTACGACCGCGAGTCCGCTGCCCTAACCACTGGGCCATTGCGCCTCCACTTAGTATTTGATGAATAAAATATATTTCATCGAGATATCTATTTCAGTCGAATCATTTGAATAAAGTAAGGAACTGAAAACAAAAGTTCAGAAATATTGCCCTAAAATTCTATCGATTAATCGATTTCCTTTATTGATCGATTGAGAATGTTTAAGCAATGTTTCTTCAAAAAGATAAGACAAAAACAAAAATAAGACTGGGTCACAATCATGAGATAATGAGTTCGATTCCCCGACCGGGCTGTGTGCTGTGTTCTTAAGCAAGACATTTTATTTCACATGGTTCCAGTTCACTCAGCTGCAGGAATGAGTTGCGATGTCACTGGTGCCAAGCTGTATCGGTCCCTTTGCCGTTCCCTTGGATAACATCGGTGGTGTGGAGAGGAGAGGCCGGTATGCATGGGTGACTGTTGGTCTTCCATAAACTACCATGCCTAGACTTGTGACTCGGAAAGTAACTTTCTAGGTGCAATCCCATGGTCATTCATGACCGAAGAGGGGTCTTTTATTTACCCTGTCCTGTGATCTGAGTTCCAAATATACTTGGATATACTGGGGTCAATATAACCGATTATTTCCCTCTACCAAAATGAATGATCTTGTACCTCGCAAGCGTGACTATATGGTAAGTTTGCTTCCCAGCAACATGGTTCCGCGTTCTGTCACCCACTGAGTGGCACCTTGGGCAAGGCCACTAAAACCTTGTTAGTAGATTTGGTAGAAGGTAGACGAAACTGAAAGAAGCCGGTGATGTGTGTGTGTGGAGGGGGGTTGTTCCTCACCGCCGCTTGACAACAGGTGTTGATTTATTTACACCTCCGTAACTTAGTGATTGGGCAAAAGGGCCGATAGACTAAGTACCGATTAAAGAAGTACTGGGGTTTGATTCTTGATTAAAATGTCTTTATTAAAATTTTTGTGTAGCAGCAGTACTGTCCCAAACATGAGGAGCAACATTTTCTACGGATATTACTTAAGGTTGTATAGAATCAGCAGCCGATCACAGAAGAAAAATGCTAGTCTTAGTAATACATTGCTGGCATATTTATCTCGGTCGAATCACCACGTAAGATATGAAGTGATACTAAAGAATTTTGTTGACCGTTGTTCGTAATTCGAAAAGGTGGTTTACAAACAAGACTGCATTTGTGATTGTGTTGTGGTGTATCAGGAAATTTGGTTGTTTATGTCTTTACTGAAAAATGTTTCCAAGATTTTTGTTCATGGACGTTCTCTTTGCTTGATGTAATGTGTTTAAGTTGATGCTATCATACCGAACTCCAGTGTGTGGAAAGTTAAAGAGTTGACTTTGATATCATGTACACAGGACTGTGTGTGGTTTGAAAGTGACAGCATGTAAGTCGTTAATATAGAAATGGAAAAAAAGTGAGTCTTTACCGAATTTCGGAGTTTACCAAAGTAGAACGAGTGTCGCAGAGAAGCACTTGAGTACACACTACTACTGTGAGCTCCAAGAGGAAGTTTCCAGTCTGAGACTGATGTTGCTATACGCGATATCCGTCTGAGTAAGGTAATTACGAGATTCTGATACCAGACGCGATCTAAGTCTTCGTTGATGTTGCCATATAATAATATTACTTTTGTCAGAGTGAGATGATACTGTGGAGGATATACTCGGTGGTCTCTGAGGAGAAGACTCAAGGTAATGAAGGATCGCTTTATGTCAGTAGATTGCCGGTTCAGGGATATCTTTTTCAAGGGTGAGACACCGTAAGAAAACTTGTTGAAAAGTTTGGCGAATATAGCAGGGTGCTTTACAGTGTACAATTTAAGGGTGATGGAAGAGACCGTCCAGACTGTCTCCTTGGTGCGTTGAAGCGATGAGAGAGGTTTTCCCGCGTAACAGCTCTGTATACCAGAAAATGTATGTGTGCCATGAGACACATGTTGGAGGTACCGTAAAATACGCGTTGATTACCTGATGATTGCGGTAGATGTTGGCGAACCAGGAAATGGTTAGGTACCGGGAGTTTTATATTGCTACAGATGTTTGTTGATGTGATGTGATGTGAAATGTAATGTCATCACAAGACATCGATGTACAGTGGTGTGTAATCGCTAGATGAATGTTGGTGTGCCATCATTAGATGTATGCTGCCGTGCCATCTCTGGAAGTACGTCGGTGTGCCATAGCCAGAAATACGTTAGTATATCACTGCTAAGTATTTGTTGGTATACCATCGTTAGATATGTGTGCCTACATAAGATGTACGTTGGTATTCCACTAGATGAACTAGACCAAACATTTCAGCCTGGGATTCTCCTCTTACAATCCTACTGCTTCTCCCTATTTGACATTTCACATTGTTTTGATTTCTATTTCAAATCCAAGTGACTTATTTCCAAACGTGTCTATGCCACCTTCATGTAGTCACTACTATCAAGAGGACCTTGACACTTTTTCAAACAAAAAGCTCTGTTTAAGCATTATTTTCACTGTACACCAACAGCTTTTGTTTATATTACCCATCTGATTCATGCTGACTTTCTAGGTTGTTGTAATTTAGTGCACCAGATGATGTTAACTCCCAATCAGTTTCTAACCCTGCCCATCATCTTATCTTTTATTCAGAAACGATGCATCTAGGATTACATTTTACAATGTGTCATTCTATTTTTTTAACACTTTGCACGGACGAGTGCGCTTTAGCGGGCGCGATTTTGTTAGGTTGTATCCCTAGAATATACAAATGCGGGCGGTCGTGTGGTTTTGTGTTTACGGCTGGAAGTAACGATGTTTCTGCTAGTTAGCATGCTGTAAACACAAACCATGTGGCCGTCCCGCTTTTGCGTCTTCGAGGGATATAGTTAAACAAAATCGCGTCCTCTAAAGCGCACCCACGAGATCACAGGACTAAGGTAGTAGGGTGTTAGTTGAGGACGATTTGACTGTTATTTCTACCAGATCAAGCAAACGTGTCGCGGTTCCTTCATTTGCTGACGTGTTGGTGTCTGGAGAAATAGATGCAGCCCTGCCGTTAGATGTATGTTGACCGATACTTGCGGTAAGCACTGAGTTACTAGGGCTTCATTTATTTTCCCCAAACCCTCATTAAATCGCCACAGTATGGCTAGTATGCTTGTTAAAGTGCCATGGCTACATTTCTGTTAGTGTGACAGCTGAATGTTAGTGATTCTAGGTAGTCAGAGAAATAAAATAACATAGAGGATTGATATATTAGGCTGCCTTTCTAACATTTGTACAAGACCACACAGAACTTGATAAAGAGAGGGCTAATCGATTAAATCGATAACAGTAATTAAATTATCAAACCCACTCGAAAAAGAAGCGAAGTCGATCTAGTCGGAATACGAACGCAAGACGTAACTAAACAGGGCAAAGCACTTGTCCGATTTTCTGCTATGTACTGCTTTTTGTTTCCTAATAATAGAATTAAAAAAAAATCGTATATAAACAAACTGAATCTTTATCTTTTACATTTTCTCTCTCTTTTTTTTCTTGCTGTGTGGTTTGAGTGTCTGTCTGTGTGTGGCTCGGATATTTGTGTCAGCGGGGGGTTGGTGTTTGTATATGGATGTGGAGTTTATGTGTTCGTGTGTGGCGTGGTGTCTCGTTTATTGATGAGTGTGTGTTTGTGCGATTGTATATTATGTGTGACTTGACGGCTGCGTGGTCTGGAGGTGTTTTGTTTTGTGTCATTGAAGAGCATCTGGATTTCGCTAGATAGCTCGTGTGCGTGGGTGTCTTGTGTTTATAAGAATAGGATGAGGGGGACTGATATCGAATATAAAAATTCCTGAAAGGCATGGACGCCATGTAATCTTATTTTTCGATCCTTTGTAGATCTATGTGGTTTTATGTAATATTATATAAGTCCAATAATTAACTCATTATTTAATATTATGCTTCACTTAACTAGTTGAGGCCATTTTAGTTCCCTTATACTACTCAATATATTTTAGGAAAAGCATGAACACTACAATTTCTCCTCCACTTTCCTTTCCCCATCCAAATAGTCTTTGTACCTCGATTAAAGCTTAAATATTTTATACAAACCCTGTAGGGTTTGTATAAAACATTAGTCTAAGTAAGATTCTCATGAGCAATGTTTGCGTCCCGGTTTCAATTCGTGTTTAAGCTAAATTTACTGTCTCTAATTCTGTCGGGAAAAGCACGAACCTGTCTTACCCATTAAAAATATCGAACAGTTTGTCTAAACTCATCATACACATAAAAAAAATCCATCCCCAACTAGTACATCGGGAATTTTTTCTGGCTCATAACGAACCATTTTCGCGCGGCTGTTGGATTCATTTCGCTTCATTTTGTTGCTACTGTAGCTTTCTTCTTCGTCTTTAAATGTTTATTGCCATGTTCCTACTCTAAATAAATCGAAACAATTATTCTGCTAGTGTTGATATATATATATATTTATAATATAAAGTGTCGGGAGAGGGTGAGGTGATTGATTATTGTAAAAAGAAAGAAAAATACTAATTAGTATAAATAGTGTCGTCGAAAGAGAGAGACCATGCGGGGTGGACGGGAGAGCAAAGAGTTGCCGGCTTTGCTTGACTCCGATTGGCTAACATGGAGCACGTGACACTATCTTGTCATTGCTGGTTCCACTACATTTTTCTTTGGTAAGCTCAATTTGGCTATCTTTTTATATTTCTATTTGACGGATAAATTCCACAAACGGCTATTTATTTACCCCCATACTCAAACGTAAAGATATATTTATATGTGTGCTTGTCCATAAACGTATATAACCGAGGTGATCGAGTTTTGTGGACGTTGCAAATTGGAGGGGTGAAGGTCTGTTTCTTTCATTTCTATGGGTTCTCTGTCCGAGACGTATAGAGGTGAGTGCTGTTATCGTTGCTTCTCTCCTTGTCTGAGATCGCGATCGCTTCACATTGTAACAAGGCATTTGTAATAAGTAAATCGATTCAAGAGTTGATCGCTCTTTTTATTTGAACTATATTGTTTACTTTATTTTTCTTCGTTTCTCTTTGCTTCTATTTCCTTAATGTATCAACAATATGATAAATATACAATATAATACATAATATATATATATATATATATATATATATATATCTTAATTTTTTTTTTTCAACTGGTCGTTTGATACCTGTATGTTTTGGTATGTGCTTGCTTGTGTCTATTATTGATCAATATACAATATTTATATATCTACAAATATGCGAGTCCCAAATAGAATATTCATATACAAATCTCTCTCTCTCTCTATATAGATATAGATATATTTATTTATTTATTACACACGAGACTTGCATGCATGTAGGTATTTATTAATTTGTAATTGTTTTAATTTATCTCTCCCCCTACCTCCAATACATGTGTAGGCCTCTGAACAAACACGTGGATTTATATGCTGAATATATGTGTACATTTCTAGTAGATATTGTCATAACTCCTTGTACATTGCATGTGTGTGTGTGTATACATACATACGTACATACACACACGTATTTATTCTGAAATGTTTAGCGAAGTCTGCTTTTTCAGCAATAAACCTGGGCAAATGTTTTAATAGAGAACCTGCTTGTACAGCGTCGGTGGCAGCAGTACTCTCTGTCTTGCTACTGTGATCTCTAAGTAGGACACAACCTATAAGGTAGGAATAGAGTTAACTGTCTTCTCTAATTATAACCTATACAGGTGCCAAACTTCCATTGTCTTTCCTTCGTATGTTTTATTACTTTGGAGGAACTTGTTGATTTATCCTGGATCGATCGTTACGATCTGTTACATATGAATGAAAATAGAATTAAAATTTATTTGATTTAATAAATATTTCTATTTTACTCTGTCTATTTAATTATAGAATATTCGTAAGCATAAGAGTGATGTTTTGTAATAATCTCTTGGGAATATTTCATTGTTCTTTTTTTCTTGTACCTGTGTTTGTTGCAGATTGTAGTGAGTACTTAGACAGGTGTACTGATCGTCGTAATTGCGTAAACATGAACCTTTTGTTTCATAAAATAGAGTGCCATATTTTTAAATGGCAGTATGTGTTTAAATGTCTGGGTTAATATAAAACCAATGTCTGTATCTTTATAATTATATCGTTCTTATAAGAGTGCTGAAAATATTAAATAGAAACAGTTTCAGTGTAGCCTATCCTTATATGTTCCTGGTATCCATTACAAATACCAGTATTGAAACCTTTGTGAACACTTGTTTTTACGTTTTAGTGTTAGAAAATGTGGAATTGACTTTGGAAAAATGGTGTGATTGTTCCAGTTTTTGTATTAGTATTTCTAATCTTCGATAATATACTTGTTGTAAGGTTCTCTTCCAATAGGATGTCATACATTAAAATATCGTCCATTTACTTGGTTTATTCAGACATTGGAAAAAGAAAAAAGAAAAATTAGAAAGCTTGGGCGCCAAAACTAACAGTTTTCATTTCTTCAAATAGTACACACGGCCACTGATGTGAAGAGGAGTCAAGCTGTGTGCTTGTCAAGGCCATTGTTAATTTTTGATCACGTTGTTAGGGTGGCGGCGTGGTAGTAGACATTGTAGGCTGCCGGATTATAATGCCTAGCAATATTTAGTTTTCTCCTACATTGCCCATGCCCGTGTAATAAAATTATCAGTCATTCGACTTGACAACTCTCGACATCTGTTTAGGCCTTGTAGTCAATGCGAGAAATAATTTTTATCAGCATTTTTTGTGTAACCCAAAACTAGGGTCTTTGGAGTTGCTTGAGCTTGGCAGTAACGTCTTGTTCGTCCTCGAGATGGAGTTGAAGTAAAACACAATTTATTTTACTACTCTGGGTGAAAGATGCACATTGCATGTGAGACTTGTTTTATCGTATCGACAGTCAGTCTCAAGGGCAGTATCGATGCTACTGAAGCACATGACTACAACTAACAATAAAAACAAGGTCATAGACAAGAAACTGGGTCACTGTATCGAGAAGTAGGCTGCCGACTCAGAAGTAGGTCATGGTATCCAGAGCATGTCAGTCTCCTTAACCAAGTCGCTATTAATTTCTATTGTTTTCTCATAAATTTAATTGCTCAGCTATTGAAACTCTTGTTGACAAAATTTTATTTTATATAATTGATTTTATTAGGTGATTGTGATAGTGGTGGACCGACAAAGCTACTGACTATTTTAGAGTTTAATGTTGCAGTTGTACAACATAAATTTATGTAGTTTCTGTCAGAAATACGTGTATTACAGTAAAAATAGTGCAAAAGGAAGCAGTTCCTTATAAACTAATATTCACCTAGTGGTGGGAGACAATGTTTGATAGGCTAAAAATGTGGAACGTGCCATTGCACACCCCTGCAATCATTACATACAGGCTGTTATCTGAAATCTCAGTCAGCTCTTTGCAACTTGTTCTTCAAATAAGTGTTGGGTGGGGGCAGTACTTACTGGTGAATTTATTGAAGATAAAAAACAATGAAATCAGCATTTCTTGTCATGAATTTCAGAATCTCATTAATCTGGCATGCAAGATTTTGTAAAGGCAAAATGGCTGTTTTATCAAGTCAAGCATGTGTGACTTGTTGAATGTCTGAATTGCATTTAGAAGGAATGTATATATAAAAAAAAATGAAACCATTGGTGAACTTTGTATAGGGTATGTAATTTTGGTTTTGACTCAAATTAACCTTAGAATTTGTGTTGTATACTTGCAACTTCAACAATTTGTTAACCCTTTAGCATTAATTATTCTGTCAAATGCAATGCTTATTTATTCACATTGTTTTGAATTATCCTGCATCGTCTTGTAGCTTTGAGGTTTCAATAATGTGATTGTATATTTTTAGAATGACATTGTAGGATAGGTGTGAGGGGTCAGATCTGGCTGACATGAACATAAAGCAGGTAAAATATTTTGACTGGATGTGACCTGTTTAAATGCTAAAATGTTAAAAATGGTAGGTTTTACAGTCAAAGGCTGTTAACTTTATATATTTATAAGTATAAATATTCATATATTTATACTTGTGTGCCTATCTCTACATAGACACAAGTGTGGTCAGCATGAGAATATTGTGTACATTTCTGGGACTGTGCATCTGTTAGATACAAAGAAAATTAACACAGTGCTTCCAACATCATAATTCTTCATTAGCATTTAGCTTTGTGAAAGTTGATGCCTGAAGAGGGGGTTATTTTTGTATTATGATAGCAGTAATGTTTTTCTCTAGTAGAGTACCACACACTGAATACAGTTACAAGATAAAGCACAATCAAAAGTATCATTCACATACAGCAGAATAAATGTAGAAGTATCCTAAACAGACTCTTTGTGTTTAGATTTGGTTATGAGTCAACATTATCACTATCTACAAAGTGTTTTGATCAAGTTGCATGTCCAGTACTCCTTTCTAGTTTCTGTTTATTCTGCTTCTCATTTTTGTATTATTATTATTATGTTCCATTTATTAGCTTAACAGAAAGTTTAATTTTGTACAATTGATGTGGAGGTGGCCTCTCTCTACTTGAGATTCACTGCATGAAATAACAAGATCTATTAGAGCTTTGAGTTTCATCTTAGACCTATATGTACTTGTCTGATTCATTTCCGTTAACCAACCCATCCATGATTCTTATCAGACTTGGTTTGTGTTTGTTTGATTAACTTACTAGCAGTGATCATTCTCTATTGATGTTATTGGGACAGTATTTGATGAGGTATTCATCCCTTTTGAGTTCAGTAGCCCACTCCCTTTGCCTTTCATCATTCTTGGATGAATAAATCAAATAAGAATTCAAGTACTAGGGTTGAGATGACTGGCTATACACCCTACTTTGTAGGATTGTTCCAATGTTAATAATTTTGCCATTCACAAATATGTTGAGATCTGTGGGGAAAGAGTGAACAGGATGCCATATAATATATATTGATGTCCAAGTTCACGTTTCAAATCTTACTGGATTCAACATTCAAGTACCAGTCATATACTGATGTTGACTCTTCTCACTTTACTTACAGATCCTTGACTGAGTGTATCGTATTTAAATGAGATGACAGCCTGTCATTAACCTGATAAGTTAGAACATATGGTTTGCATCTTAGAATCCCCATTGCGTGGGGAATGGGAAGTTAAAAGAGGCTTGATTGTAACATTGAAGAAGTCCTGTTTATAGAAGTTCCTTTGGTGTGTTGTTATTTTTGTATTGGGGCAACTGGGGTCTCTGATCATAAACTGAATGATACTTTTGATCGCTAATGGAGAGACGGAGACAACTATTGTGTGTTTAATGCATTACTTCTTTGAATATTTTATACATATGATGTATGTGAATGTGTATATGCAATCCTCTAATATATATATATATATATATATATATATATATATATATATATA